>NC_061509.1:262161821-262312477 GCF_022539505.1 Lolium rigidum
TATTAAACTAAGATTGATACATTTAGATCTTGTTTAAATCTTGTGTTTTGCCATGATGAGTGTTCTTATGCTTATGTGCTAAACCCTAAAACCCTAAAGTGATCAAGTGAAGATCACCAACCCAATAAAATAAAAGAGAAAGAAATCAAATAAGAAAACCTTAAACCATAATCTTCTCCAGAAATTATTTTGGATATATTTTGAGAAACCCAAAATAAAATAAAAGACATATGGTGGCATATAGCCCTAATAAGTAAATCTTGTAACCCTACCTTTATTAATTATGCTAAAGGGTGGTGAACCATTGTGAACCCCACTAAACCCTAAACCTCACCCCTCCTTTCACCATATTAATTATAATGAAATAAAAAGAAATTAAATGGTATGAGGTATATGTGCCTATGGCTATTTTTATAAAACTTTATCCTAAGCTTTTGTACCTTGCTTAGAGGTTTGGAAAATCTTCATACATCTTACCTAGTACCTATCAAACCACATCCAAGTGATTTCCAAAAGAATTAAAAAGAAACTAAAAATGCCATAGAGGCAAATGAGAGTAAAATACAAATTGGTGAATTTAAGAATCTTGACCCTAGGACTTATGGTGAATGGTTGGATCACTTCCATATACCCTTTCAATACTCAACAACATCAAATGGGCCAAGAACACTCAAATCAAAAATCAAATGCAACATATGCATAGAGGCATATGAGACACATAGCCATTTCACCAATTTTTGCCCTATGACATTAAACCTTGACCAAATGGTGTGCAACCATTTCTAAACTTCATATAAACCTAAATTGACCCTAACCCATGTCCAAGTGAAGCAAGATCAACAATTTACAAAAATAATAAAATTTAACACATCACCTCTTATGTGTTATGGCCATTTTTGCAAATCTTGGACCAAGACCTTTTGAAATGGATTCAATGATTTGAAAATGTTTCAAAACCAATAAGAATCACATTAGAGTCAACCAAAGTCAATTCAAATGAAGAGAAATCACATAGTGAGAAAATCCCCAAAATTCCCTCCCATACACTTAGCCCAATTTGCAAATCTTCAACCAAGGCCACCATTGCTTGATCTCTTGCTTGTAGAATACTTATATATGATAAACAAACACATTTGCATCAAAGAAACAAGAATCAAATCAAAGGAAAATTCAAAACTCACATACATGTGATAATGGTCATATAACCCATTTATAACATCTTCCCTACTTTACACCCCTGCCTTTGACTTTTCTTCAACCAACCTTGGTCAACTATGACCATGTCATCCAAGACCATGTCAAGGTCAACAACTTTCATGTTGACCATCACTGCTTAAGTTGACTAGGTTGACCAGAATAAGATTGCCAAGTGGAGACTTTCAATTAAAGAGAAGATCATCTCACTTTTGCCATTTTGCAATTCTTCACCAAATTGACCACCACCACCACCATTCCACTTCTATGAATATATAAATGAGATCCACTAAAGGAATTTCAAAATTTCGAAAACTTTTCTCTTGCGGGCATTTCATCAAACACATGGCAGGCAGGAGTAAACTTTGTGCCCATACCTCAATTTCACCTTGGACCAAGTCCAACACTGACCCTCCCTGCTACCCTGGATCTCCCTCACACCTCCCATCATCAGTCCAAGGCACTGCACCCCTCTCTCATGGTCACCATGACCAAAAACCCCAACCATGCCGGCCACTTGTCACCCACCATGCCATCCCTTCCTCCTCTCCCATCCATCTCCCCTCACCTTGTCAGCTGACTCCCCCTGACCCTCCTGAAGCTGACCATGCATGCCCTTGACCCAGACGACGTCGGCATTGACCAGCAGCCGCGTGCCCAGACGCGCCCAGACACGCCCATGCGCGACAGGACGCGCATGGTGACGCCCCGGAGCGCGCCAGAGCCTCACCTCGCCCCGTCGCCTCACACTTCCCCTTGATCCCTCCTTTCACCCACTTGCTCGCCGAGGACCCTGCAACCTCCCAGACAACGCCATTCCGCCGCAGAACCGCTGTAGACGACGCCATCGTCCACGACCTTCCGCCACCGTACTGCCATGACGCGAGGAAGATGACGACGCAACCCTTCACACCTCTGCCTCGCCACGATGCCCGTCGGCCACCGCCTTGACGTCGCCCACACCCTGCGCCCCTCGCCCGTGACGCTAGACGCCTGTAGCCTCGCCTCCATGCTCGACCTGCCCCGCTCCACCACGGCCACCACGCGCCGCTATAAAAAGAGACCCTCCCCCTCGATTTCTTCACACCGCCAGCCTCCTCTCCCTCTTCTCACTCGCCTCGCTCACTCCCTTGCTCGATTAGCCGCCGACGCCGTCCAATTGCAACGTCGGAGCCGCGGAGGTGCTGAGAGTCTCGCCGTCGATTGCGTCCTCCTCAAGCTCTCCCTCGACCACCGTTCGACTCGCCGTCCTAGACAACGTCGAACGCCGCCGACGCCCAGCCTCGCCGGAGCTCAGGTGAGCCGCCCACCTCCGATTAGCGCCGCCAGTAACCCTGCCCCTCGCCGGAGCTCGTCGGCGATGAGGACAAACCTCAGCCGCCCGATCTCTTTTAATCCCACGGCCTCCATTCGCGTACCGCTTCGGCGATTTTGAACGCCCGACAGTGGACCCCACTGTCAGGCGGCCCGCGAGCATCGCCAGCTTAGCTGGGCCGGCCCAATTTAGTTTCCCGCCCCAGTTTAAATTCAAAATAGTTTAAATCTTTTTCTTTTATTTTACAATCTGATGCTAGATTCAAAATTTAATAGATCCAAATCTACTGAGCCAAATTCAACCAATTTTATATATTTAGAAATCTCATGAAGGGCCCCATCCAACACCACTGGATTCAAATCAAAATATGTTGTAGAATTAGAATAGTAAAAATAACAAATCAGTAACTTTTCAAACTTCAAATAAATCTTAAAAATCAACCATAAACTATTTTGAGGTGGTTCCACCTCTCAAAAATCACATTTGATGTTGTCTAATTTATTATGTAATAAATGACTATAGTTGTTTCATATGATCATGGGCTAAACTCAATTAATGGCTATCTGGCCATTTCCAGCTCATTTAAACTATTGCAAAAATAGTATTTAAATTATATGAGGTGTAGCACCTCATTTAAATCATTAATCCAAGTGATTCAATGTGAGTTGATTACACCTGTCCTCATGACCCATATGTTCTTGTTTGAAAATATTAAATCTTTCATAGTAGTATTTAAATTGTTCAAAACTACTTATTAAATCATATGAGATGCTTTGGTCTCATTTAAATCTTTGTCTCAAGTAATTCTACATGAGGTAGAGACCATGGTCTATTATCTCTCATAGTGAATTATTTGATGATATTAAATCATTACTATGTTGGTATTAAATTGTATGAGGTGTTCACCTCATTTAAATCATTTTCTCAAATGATAAGTATGAAGAAGTTGACTTTGGTCAACCTAGGTCATATATTGTTCATGAGAGAAATTAAATCTTAATAATATAATGAGAGGAAATTATTTCTCTAAGTAATTAAAAGTAACACCTTATCTAGTATGAGAGGAAATTATTTTTCCTAAATAAGAAAGCAACACACTTACCCACTTAATAGTAATGAGTGATGCTAGGTCACTTGTGTAAATTATATGAAGTGTTTCACTTCATTTAAATCTTGTCCCAAGTACTTTCATATGAAGTTTGAACCCCTGGTCCAATACTCTCACATGAAATACTTGGAGATTTAAATCATAATAGGCACTATTAAATGGTATGAGGTATCCCTACCTCATTTAAATCATTTTTCTCAAATGATGATGATGAATGGTTGACTTAGGTCAACATAAATTCATGTGTGATGATTTGAGAAATTAAATCTTAAAGAAAATTCAATGAGAGGAAATTATTCCTCGAGAACTATATGGAAACTATCATTTACATATATAATGAGAGGAAATTATTCTTCCTCAAAGCAAGACCTACCAATGCACCAAATTGTATTAATTGTGTGCATAGAATAGTTTGTGTGAATATATGTGATGTTTGGAATAGCCAATGAATTGTTTGGTGATTGTATCCTCGTATTCGTATTTTAGACGCTAGTACTGAGGACTATCAAGAGGAGGAGGTTTTCTACCAAGAAGAAGAAGAAGAGAACTTTGACCACCACCTCAACCAAGGCAAGCTAATATTCTTGCAAAGTGCAAAGCTCTACAAGAGCAAGGCACCACCATATTTTACTTTATGCTTATTGAGCCCCTCCCAAGTTTTTACCTACAAACTTTTACTTACAAGCTTTATTGCTTTGGTTTTATCAAAGTACTTTTTGATTCATGATTCTTTTGGTCTAGAGTAGAACAAGATCATCAAATTTATCCTAGAGCAATGAAAGCTAGATAGCACCCCTCATGATTAGTTGCTAGTGCTAACAAATAAAATTGACTACTCTAGATGGGAACTTGTGAAATGAAATGACTTTGAAAACCTTGGAATGATGAGTCATTCTATTGAAAGATTTTGAAGGTGAATATGACTGGTGAATGACTTGGTAAATTTTACCAAAACTGATGGTTGGATTCGGATGCGATACCATTCCAATTTTTACAAGTACCCCCACAATACCTGAAATGGGTAAGGCTTAACTAGAAGTTTATGTATCTTAGTATGGGTTCCCTCTAAACAAGCGTCATCGGGGTTAGGCTGGAGGCTGCCTCTACAACAAAGGAAATGATGAGAAATGACGTGAATATGAGGTGAATGTCCGGCCCAAGCCACTGTGCAGTTCCGGGTTAACGGTTGGTTCTCACCTGGGAGGCCAAGCTCATGGGGAGAGGTGCCTATACTAGGGTATGTAAGTGAAAGGTTATGGTTGGTAGTCCGCACACGGAGTGTGGTAAATCGAGGCCGATTAACCCTGACGGATTATTGCAAATGTTGTGGCACAAGTGTACGACCTCTGCAGAGTGTAGATCTATTCGAATAGCCGTGTCCACGGTTATGGACGGTTGGAAAGGCCATACTTGTTCCGTCATCGAACTTTTCAAAAATGTGACATGTGAAGGGTGACTTGTGAATTCTTGAACTTGAAAGGTGACTTTGACTTTGAATCACAACAGAGTTGTGGGAATGACACTAATGTTCCCACTTGAGTTAGTCGAGCAAATGAAGGTTCTTGTTTACTAAAGTGTTTATGAAATAAAACTAGCTTTATGCAAATAAAACTAGAGCTTAGCACCCCCTTACTATAGTTGATAGTGCTTACATTAGTATTAGTTTGCGAGTACTTTAAAGTACTCATGGCTTTGTCCCTGGCTATTCAAATGGCCAGACTATGAAGAGGAGAACCAGAACCCGGAAGAAGGACAGCAGGACGTCTACGACAACTAGGATCACTCCTGACGTCAACAGTTGCTCGTGGAACGGATGGACCATGACCGCTACTACTACGCTACTTCGCTTCCGCTATGTGTTTTGTAAATGATCAATAGATCAACTAGTATTGTAATGAGACTGGATCATGTGATCCCGTGTTGTAAGACAATTATGCGTTGTAATAAATGATGTGTTGTGATATTAATCTATTATGTCTCGCAAAAACAATATTCCTGGGATTGCGATGAATGGCATAATAGGCATCTGGACTTAAAAATCCGGGTGTTGACAAGTTGGTATCAGAGCCATTGTTGACCTTAGGAGACCCTAGTTAGAATGGACGTCTGTAAAACTTAATTTCAAAACCAAAGAAGTGAATATTTGTGAAAAACTTATTCTCACTCTTAACCTTGAAATCTTTTTCAAAATGAGAAATTCATACTCTACTTCTTTGTAGCACTATCTAAAATTTTGCACACTTGACTACTTCTTTAACTTACTTATCCTACTTGCTCACGAGATGACGTACCAATGGAAATCCTATAAGCTTGGATCCGAAGACGACAAAAGTTTCGAAAAGGAGTTGAAGCAACTGGTGGACTATCTAGGACACCCGTATCCCGAGTTCTTCGGAATACCCCTCAAAGCTCAGTTAGGAGAACCACCTCGGTGGGACGTTTCTACTGATCTACGAAGGAAGCTTGATGCCCCGGTATGGGAAACCATATGGTTTTCTGTAACGGGAAACACTTGGAAGGAAGGACTAGACAAAGCTATGCAAGAAGCAATTTCCCGTCTGTGTGGACAAAATGAGGACAAGATCAAGAACACTCGTTTCATCTACTACCCAAGACATGACTCCATGGGAAGACCGATGACCATGCCCCCACCCCAACCAAAGATGAACCCCTATGAAGCACCTCAGGACTTCAGGCAGTACAAAACCCGCAGGGATTTGGACAACGCCCTCGCCTCTCGCCACGCACCTCACCCGTGAAGAAGAAGAATCCACCTCGAAGAGTAGTATCACCCCAGCACTTAAGTAGGTGTGAGTTGTATCAGGATTCCCCTTGTATCGTAGAGCGAATGAATGGTTCTTCAAACCAACGGTGTGTTAGATTTGTAATGTGTGATGCTTGGTATGAATGAAAAAGTGTTGTTGGTTTTACCCCCGCAACACTCCTCAAATTTTCAGTATTATGAACTTTTCAAACTTAACAAAACACACCATAGAAATTTCCCTCTTATCTTATCATCTACATCAATGCTCAGATGGCCCCTCCAACCCGCAGCGCCAATCAAGACGCCATGATGCAGATGTTGCAAACCATGCTGGAGGATAGGCAAGCTGAACGAGCTGAACGCTAAGCCAACATTGCAGCACTTCAACAGCTTGCAAACAACAATCAAGGCCATCATGATCACCCTGGATCGAAGCTGAAGAACTTCCAGACACACCAACCCTCCGGTATTCAACAAGACTGAAGAGCCCCTTGATGCTGATGACTGGCTCCAGACAATGGAGAACAACCTCGAAGTTGCGCAAGTTGAAGCCGCAGAGAAAGTGTTGTTTGCCACGCACTACTTAGCAGGACCAGCCAGAGCTTGGTGGACCAGCACCCGTGCCATGAATGCAGGACAGATGATGACTTGGGAAGACTTCAAGCTGAAGTTTAGCAAATACCATGTGCCCCAAGGACTGATCAAGAAAATGAGAGACGAGTTCCGGGAACTCAAACAAGGACGGATGTCTGTGGTGGAATACCGCGACGGGTTTCTTACTCTGTCAAGGTACGCCCCGGACGAGACCGACACCAATGAGAAGAGAAAGGAAAGATTTCTGAACGGACTGCACGACGAGATGCAAACTGTGTTGGTGAACATTCCGTTCGCTGACCTCGAAGCCCTGGTGGACTCAGCCATACAGATGGAAGGAAAGCTGCATCAAGCCAATGAGAACCGCAAGCGCAGAATGATGAACCAGAATGGACCCCACCATACCCAGAAGTACCACAATAACTCCTCTGGAGGATTCACCCCAAGATACAACAAGCCCCCTGCTCAGAGTTATCGCTCCAACTACCCCAACAACAACGGAGGACCCCCGAAGCCTGGAGGTAACAACAACAACAGCCACCCCAACAACAACAACCACAACAGCAACAACAACAATGGAAACAACAACAACCCCAATACTGCCCCAAGGACTGGAAACAATGCTACCCCCGCCAACCCCAAAGACAAGTCCACCGTCAACTGCTATGAATGTGGAGTTGTGGGTCACTACTCCAAAGAGTGCCCCAAAAAGCTTGCAAAGATTGCCGCCAATACCGCATGGTGCTCGCTCAGACAACGGCGTCGCTTTGCCGGAAGAAGGAACCGAACAACAACAACGGCCGTCTCTACCACATGACCGCCATCGAAGCCCGAGAAGCACCCTGGACCATGACAAGTATGTCCTCCTGTTAATAAAATGCACAATCTCTCTTAGGAACCTAACTTTTCTTAAAATCTCGGGACGAGATTTGTTTAAGGGGAAGGGTTTGTAACAACCCAAAAATTTCAAAACAAACAAAATGAATTTCCCTAGTTCCAAATTTTGGAACCAACAAAAACTTTTATTAAACTAAGATTGATACATTTAGATCTTGTTTAAATCTTGTGTTTTGCCATGATGAGTGTTCTTATGCTTATGTGCTAAACCCTAAAACCCTAAAGTGATCAAGTGAAGATCACCAACCCAATAAAATAAAAGAGAAAGAAATCAAATAAGAAAACCTTAAACCCTAATCTTCTCCAGAAATTATTTTGGATATATTTTGAGAAACCCAAAATAAAATAAAAGACATATGGTGGCATATAGCCCTAATAAGTAAATCTTGTAACCCTACCTTTATTAATTATGCTAAAGGGTGGTGAACCATTGTGAACCCCACTAAACCCTAAACCTCACCCCTCCTTTCACCATATTAATTATAATGAAATAAAAAGAAATTAAATGGTATGAGGTATATGTGCCTATGGCTATTTTTATAAAACTTTATCCTAAGCTTTTGTACCTTGCTTAGAGGTTTGGAAAATCTTCATACATCTTACCTAGTACCTATCAAACCACATCCAAGTGATTTCCAAAAGAATTAAAAAGAAACTAAAAATGCCATAGAGGCAAATGAGAGTAAAATACAAATTGGTGAATTTAAGAATCTTGACCCTAGGACTTATGGTGAATGGTTGGATCACTTCCATATACCCTTTCAATACTCAACAACATCAAATGGGCCAAGAACACTCAAATCAAAAATCAAATGCAACATATGCATAGAGGCATATGAGACACATAGCCATTTCACCAATTTTTGCCCTATGACATTAAACCTTGACCAAATGGTGTGCAACCATTTCTAAACTTCATATAAACCTAAATTGACCCTAACCCATGTCCAAGTGAAGCAAGATCAACAATTTACAAAAATAATAAAATTTAACACATCACCTCTTATGTGTTATGGCCATTTTTGCAAATCTTGGACCAAGACCTTTTGAAATGGATTCAATGATTTGAAAATGTTTCAAAACCAATAAGAATCACATTAGAGTCAACCAAAGTCAATTCAAATGAAGAGAAATCACATAGTGAGAAAATCCCCAAAATTCCCTCCCATACACTTAGCCCAATTTGCAAATCTTCAACCAAGGCCACCATTGCTTGATCTCTTGCTTGTAGAATACTTATATATGATAAACAAACACATTTGCATCAAAGAAACAAGAATCAAATCAAAGGAAAATTCAAAACTCACATACATGTGATAATGGTCATATAACCCATTTATAACATCTTCCCTACTTTACACCCCTGCCTTTGACTTTTCTTCAACCAACCTTGGTCAACTATGACCATGTCATCCAAGACCATGTCAAGGTCAACAACTTTCATGTTGACCATCACTGCTTAAGTTGACTAGGTTGACCAGAATAAGATTGCCAAGTGGAGACTTTCAATTAAAGAGAAGATCATCTCACTTTTGCCATTTTGCAATTCTTCACCAAATTGACCACCACCACCACCATTCCACTTCTATGAATATATAAATGAGATCCACTAAAGGAATTTCAAAATTTCGAAAACTTTTCTCTTGCGGGCATTTCATCAAACACATGGCAGAGCAGGAGTAAACTTTGTGCCCATACCTCAATTTCACCTTGGACCAAGTCCAACACTGACCCTCCCTGCTACCCTGGATCTCCCTCACACCTCCCATCATCAGTCCAAGGCACTGCACCCCTCTCTCATGGTCACCATGACCAAAAACCCCAACCATGCCGGCCACTTGTCACCCACCATGCCATCCCTTCCTCCTCTCCCATCCATCTCCCCTCACCTTGTCAGCTGACTCCCCCTGACCCTCCTGAAGCTGACCATGCATGCCCTTGACCCAGACGACGTCGGCATTGACCAGCAGCCGCGTGCCCAGACGCGCCCAGACACGCCCATGCGCGACAGGACGCGCATGGTGACGCCCCGGAGCGCGCCAGAGCCTCACCTCGCCCCGTCGCCTCACACTTCCCCTTGATCCCTCCTTTCACCCACTTGCTCGCCGAGGACCCTGCAACCTCCCAGACAACGCCATTCCGCCGCAGAACCGCTGTAGACGACGCCATCGTCCACGACCTTCCGCCACCGTACTGCCATGACGCGAGGAAGATGACGACGCAACCCTTCACACCTCTGCCTCGCCACGATGCCCGTCAGCACCGCCTTGACGTCGCCCACACCCTGCGCCCCTCGCCCGTGACGCTAGACGCCTGTAGCCTCGCCTCCATGCTCGACCTGCCCCGCTCCACCACGGCCACCACGCGCCGCTATAAAAAGAGACCCTCCCCCTCGATTTCTTCACACCGCCAGTCTCCACTCCCTCTTCTCACTCGCCTCGCTCACTCCCCTTGCTCGATTAGCCGCCGACGCCGTCCAATTGCAACGTCGGAGCCGCGGAGGTGCTGAGAGTCTCGCCGTCGATTGCGTCCTCCTCAAGCTCTCCCTCGACCACCGTTCGACTCGCCGTCCTAGACAACGTCGAACGCCGCCGACGCCCGGCCTCGCCGGAGCTCAGGTGAGCCGCCCACCTCCGATTAGCGCCGCCAGTAACCCTGCCCCTCGCCGGAGCTCGTCGGCGATGAGGACAAACCTCAGCCGCCCGATCTCTTTTAATCCCACGGCCTCCATTCGCGTACCGCTTCGGCGATTTTAAAACGCCCTGACAGTGGACCCCACTGTCAGGCGGCCCGCCCGCATCGCCAGCGAAGCTGGGCCGGCCCATTTAGTTTCCCGCCCCCGTTTAAATTCAAAATGGTTTAAATCTTTTTCATTTATTTTACAATCTGATGCTAGATTCAAAATTTAATAGATCCAAATCTACTGAGCCAAATTCAACCAATTTTATATATTTAGAAAGCTCATGAAAGGCCCCATCCAACCACACTGGATTCAAATCAAAATATGTTGTAGAATTTGAATAGTAAAATTAACAAAGCAGTAACTTTTCAAACTTCAAACAATTCTTAAAAATCAACCATAAACTATTTTGAGGTGGTTCCACCTCTCAAAAATCACATTTGATGTTGTCTAATTTATTATGTAATAAATGACTATAGTTGTTTCATATGATCATGGGCTAAACTCAATTAATGGCTATCTGGCCATTTCCAGCTCATTTAAACTATTGCAAAAATAGTATTTAAATTATATGAGGTGTAGCACCTCATTTAAATCATTAATCCAAGTGATTCAATGTGAGTTGATTACACCTGTCCTCATGACCCATATGTTCTTGTTTGAAAATATTAAATCTTTCATAGTAGTATTTAAATTGTTCAAAACTACTTATTAAATCATATGAGATGCTTTGGTCTCATTTAAATCTTTGTCTCAAGTAATTCTACATGAGGTAGAGACCATGGTCTATTATCTCTCATAGTGAATTATTTGATGATATTAAATCATTACTATGTTGGTATTAAATTGTATGAGGTGTTCACCTCATTTAAATCATTTTCTCAAATGATAAGTATGAAGAAGTTGACTTTGGTCAACCTAGGTCATATATTGTTCATGAGAGAAATTAAATCTTAATAATATAATGAGAGGAAATTATTTCTCTAAGTAATTAAAAGTAACACCTTATCTAGTATGAGAGGAAATTATTTTTCCTAAATAAGAAAGCAACACACTTACCCACTTAATAGTAATGAGTGATGCTAGGTCACTTGTGTAAATTATATGAAGTGTTTCACTTCATTTAAATCTTGTCCCAAGTACTTTCATATGAAGTTTGAACCCCTGGTCCAATACTCTCACATGAAATACTTGGAGATTTAAATCATAATAGGCACTATTAAATGGTATGAGGTATCCCTACCTCATTTAAATCATTTTTCTCAAATGATGATGATGAATGGTTGACTTAGGTCAACATAAATTCATGTGTGATGATTTGAGAAATTAAATCTTAAAGAAAATTCAATGAGAGGAAATTATTCCTCGAGAACTATATGGAAACTATCATTTACATATATAATGAGAGGAAATTATTCTTTCTCAAAGCAAGACCTACCAATGCACCAAATTGTATTAATTGTGTGCATAGAATAGTTTGTGTGAATATATGTGATGTTTGGAATAGCCAATGAATTGTTTGGTGATTGTATCCTCGTATTCGTATTTTAGACGCTAGTACCGAGGACTATCAAGAGGAGGAGGTTTTCTACCAAGAAGAAGAAGAAGAGAACTTTGACCACCACCTCAACCAAGGCAAGCTAATATTCTTGCAAAGTGCAAAGCTCTACAAGAGCAAGGCACCACCATATTTTACTTTATGCTTATTGAGCCCCTCCCAAGTTTTTACCTACAAACTTTTACTTACAAGCTTTATTGCTTTGGTTTTATCAAAGTACTTTTTGATTCATGATTCTTTTGGTCTAGAGTAGAACAAGATCATCAAATTTATCCTAGAGCAATGAAAGCTAGATAGCACCCCTCATGATTAGTTGCTAGTGCTAACAAATAAAATTGACTACTCTAGATGGGAACTTGTGAAATGAAATGACTTTGAAAACCTTGGAATGATGAGTCATTCTATTGAAAGATTTTGAAGGTGAATATGATCGGTGAATGACTTGGTAAATTTTACCAAAACCGATGGTTGGATTCGGATGCGATACCATTCCAATTTTTACAAGTACCCCCACAATACCTGAAATGGGTAAGGCTTAACTAGAAGTTTATGTATCTTAGTATGGGTTCCCTCTAAACAAGCGTCATCGGGGTTAGGCTGGAGGCTGCCTCTACAACAAAGGAAATGATGAGAAATGACGTGAATATGAGGTGAATGTCCGGCCCAAGCCCTGTGCAGTTCCCGGGTTAACAGTTGGTTCTCACCGGGAGGCCAAGCTCATGGGGAGAGGTGCCTATACTAGGGTATGTAAGTGAAAGGTTATGGTTGGTAGTCCGCACACGGAGTGTGGTAAATCAGGGCCGCTTAACCCCGACGGATTATTGCAAATGTTGTGGCACAAGTGTACGACCTCTGCAGAGTGTAGATCTATTCGAATAGCCGTGTCCACGGTTATGGACGGTTGGAAAGGCCATACTGTTCCGTCATCGAACTTTTCAAAAATGTGACATGTGAAGGGTGACTTGTGAATTCTTGAACTTGAAAGGTGACTTTGACTTTGAATCACAACGAGTTGTGGGAATGACACTAATGTTCCCACTTGAGTTAGTCGAGCAAATGAAGGTTCTTGTTTACTAAAGTGTTTATGAAATAAAACTAGCTTTATGCAAATAAAACTAGAGCTTAGCACCCCCTTACTATAGTTGATAGTGCTTACATTAGTATTAGTTTGCGAGTACTTTAAAGTACTCATGGCTTTGTCCCTGGCTATTCAAATGGCCAGACTATGAAGAGGAGAACCGGAACCCGGAAGAAGGACAAGCAGGACGTCTACGACAACTAGGATCACTCCCGACGTCAACGGTTGCTCGTGGAACAGATGGACCATGACCGCTACTACTACGCTACTTCGCTTCCGCTATGTGTTTTGTAAATGATCAATAGATCAACTAGTATTGTAATGAGACTGGATCATGTGATCCCGTGTTGTAAGACAATTATGCGTTGTAATAAATGATGTGTTGTGATATTAATCTATTATGTCTCGCAAAAACAATATTCCCGGGATTGCGATGAATGGCATAATAGGCATCCGGACTTAAAAATCCGGGTGTTGACAAGTTGGTATCGAGCCATTGTTGACCTTAGGAGACCCTAGTTAGAATGGACGTCTGTAAAACTTAATTTCAAAACCAAAGAAGTGAATATTTGTGAAAAACTTATTCTCACTCTTAACCTTGAAATCTTTTTCAAAATGAGAAATTCATACTCTACTTCTTTGTAGCACTATCTAAAATTTTGCACACTTGACTACTTCTTTAACTTACTTATCCTACTTGCTCACAGATGACGTACCAATGGAAATCCTATAAGCTTGGATCCGAAGACGACAAAAGTTTCGAAAAGGAGTTGAAGCAACTGGTGGACTATCTAGGACACCCGTATCCCGAGTTCTTCGGAATACCCCTCAAAGCTCAGTTAGGAGAACCACCTCGGTGGGACGTTTCTACCGATCTACGAAGGAAGCTTGATGCCCCGGTATGGGAAACCATATGGTTTTCTCGTAACGGGAAACACTTGGAAGGAAGGACTAGACAAAGCTATGCAAGAAGCAATTTCCCGTCTGTGTGGACAAAATGAGGACAAGATCAAGAACACTCGTTTCATCTACTACCCAAGACATGACTCCATGGGAAGACCGATGACCATGCCCCCACCCCAACCAAAGATGAACCCCTATGAAGCACCTCAGGACTTCAGGCAGTACAAAACCCGCAGGGATTTGGACAACGCCCTCGCCTCTCGCCAAGCACCTCACCCATGAAGACGAAGAATCCACCCTGAAGAGTAGTATCACCCCGACGACTTAAGTAGGTGTGAGTTGTATCAGGATTCCCCTTGTATCGTAGAGCGAATGAATGGTTCTTCAAACCAACGGTGTGTTAGATTTGTAATGTGTGATGCTTGGTATGAATGAAAAAGTGTTGTTGGTTTTACCCCCGCAACACTCCTCAAATTTTCAGTATTATGAACTTTTCAAACTTAACAAAACACACCATAGAAATTTCCCTCTTATCTTATCATCTACATCAATGCTCAGATGGCCCCTCCAACCCGCAGCGCCAATCAAGACGCCATGATGCAGATGTTGCAAACCATGCTGGAGGATAGGCAAGCTGAACGAGCTGAACGCCAAGCCAACATTGCAGCACTTCAACAGCTTGCAAACAACAATCAAGGCCATCATGATCACCCTGGATCGAAGCTGAAGAACTTCCAGCACACCAACCCTCCGGTATTCAACAAGACTGAAGAGCCCCTTGATGCTGATGACTGGCTCCAGACAATGGAGAACAACCTCGAAGTTGCGCAAGTTGAAGCCGCAGAGAAAGTGTTGTTTGCCACGCACTACTTAGCAGGACCAGCCGAGCTTGGTGGACAAGCACCCGTGCCATGAATGCAGGACAGATGATGACTTGGGAAGACTTCAAGCTGAAGTTTAGCAAATACCATGTGCCCCAAGGACTGATCAAGAAAATGAGAGACGAGTTCCGGGAACTCAAACAAGGACGGATGTCTGTGGTGGAATACCGCGACAGGTTTCTTACTCTGTCAAGGTACGCCCCGGACGAGACCGACACCAATGAGAAGAGAAAGGAAAGATTTCTGAACGGACTGCACGACGAGATGCAAACTGTGTTGGTGAACATTCCGTTCGCTGACCTCGAAGCCCTGGTGGACTCAGCCATACGGATGGAAGGAAAGCCGCATCAAGCCAATGAGAACCGCAAGCGCGAATGATGAACCAGAATGGACCCCACCATACCCAGAAGTACCACAATAACTCCTCTGGAGGATTCACCCCAAGATACAACAAGCCCCCTGCTCAGAGTTATCGCTCCAACTACCCCAACAACAACGGAGGACCCCCGAAGCCTGGAGGTAACAACAACAACAGCCACCCCAACAACAACAACCACAACAGACAACAACAACAATGGAAACAACAACAACCCCAATACTGCCCCAAGGACTCGGAAACAATGCTACCCCCGCCAACCCCAAAGACAAGTCCACCGTCAACTGCTATGAATGTGGAGTTGTGGGTCACTACTCCAAAGAGTGCCCCAAAAAGCTTGCAAAGATTGCCGCCAATACCGCAGTGCCTGCTCAGCAACAGCGTCGCTTTGCCGGAAGAAGGAACCAGAACAACAACAACGGCCGTCTCTACCACATGACTGCCACTGAAGCCCAGGAAGCACCCCAGACCATGACAAGTATGTCCTCCTGTTAATAAAATGCACAATCTCTCTTAGGAACCTAACTTTTCTTAAAATCTCGGGACGAGATTTGTTTAAGGGGGAAGGGTTTGTAACAACCCAAAAATTTCAAAACAAACAAAATGAATTTCCCTAGTTCCAAATTTTGGAACCAACAAAAACTTTTATTAAACTAAGATTGATACATTTAGATCTTGTTTAAATCTTGTGTTTTGCCATGATGAGTGTTCTTATGCTTATGTGCTAAACCCTAAAACCCTAAAGTGATCAAGTGAAGATCACCAACCCAATAAAATAAAAGAGAAATAAATCAAATAAGAAAACCTTAAACCCTAATCTTCTCCAGAAATTATTTTGGATATATTTTGAGAAACCCAAAATAAAATAAAAGACATATGGTGGCATATAGCCCTAATAAGTAAATCTTGTAACCCTACCTTTATTAATTATGCTAAAGGGTGGTGAACCATTGTGAACCCCACTAAACCCTAAACCTCACCCCTCCTTTCACCATATTAATTATAATGAAATAAAAAGAAATTAAATGGTATGAGGTATATGTGCCTATGGCTATTTTTATAAAACTTTATCCTAAGCTTTTGTACCTTGCTTAGAGGTTTGGAAAATCTTCATACATCTTACCTAGTACCTATCAAACCACATCCAAGTGATTTCCAAAAGAATTAAAAAGAAACTAAAAATGCCATAGAGGCAAATGAGAGTAAAATACAAATTGGTGAATTTAAGAATCTTGACCCTAGGACTTATGGTGAATGGTTGGATCACTTCCATATACCCTTTCAATACTCAACAACATCAAATGGGCCAAGAACACTCAAATCAAAAATCAAATGCAACATATGCATAGAGGCATATGAGACACATAGCCATTTCACCAATTTTTGCCCTATGACATTAAACCTTGACCAAATGGTGTGCAACCATTTCTAAACTTCATATAAACCTAAATTGACCCTAACCCATGTCCAAGTGAAGCAAGATCAACAATTTACAAAAATAATAAAATTTAACACATCACCTCTTATGTGTTATGGCCATTTTTGCAAATCTTGGACCAAGACCTTTTGAAATGGATTCAATGATTTGAAAATGTTTCAAAACCAATAAGAATCACATTAGAGTCAACCAAAGTCAATTCAAATGAAGAGAAATCACATAGTGAGAAAATCCCCAAAATTCCCTCCCATACACTTAGCCCAATTTGCAAATCTTCAACCAAGGCCACCATTGCTTGATCTCTTGCTTGTAGAATACTTATATATGATAAACAAACACATTTGCATCAAAGAAACAAGAATCAAATCAAAGGAAAATTCAAAACTCACATACATGTGATAATGGTCATATAACCCATTTATAACATCTTCCCTACTTTACACCCCTGCCTTTGACTTTTCTTCAACCAACCTTGGTCAACTATGACCATGTCATCCAAGACCATGTCAAGGTCAACAACTTTCATGTTGACCATCACTGCTTAAGTTGACTAGGTTGACCAGAATAAGATTGCCAAGTGGAGACTTTCAATTAAAGAGAAGATCATCTCACTTTTGCCATTTTGCAATTCTTCACCAAATTGACCACCACCACCACCATTCCACTTCTATGAATATATAAATGAGATCCACTAAAGGAATTTCAAAATTTCGAAAACTTTTCTCTTGCGGGCATTTCATCAAACACATGGCAGGCAGGAGTAAACTTTGTGCCCATACCTCAATTTCACCTTGGACCAAGTCCAACACTGACCCTCCCTGCTACCCTGGATCTCCCTCACACCTCCCATCATCAGTCCAAGGCACTGCACCCCTCTCTCATGGTCACCATGACCAAAAACCCCAACCATGCCGGCCACTTGTCACCCACCATGCCATCCCTTCCTCCTCTCCCATCCATCTCCCCTCACCTTGTCAGCTGACTCCCCCTGACCCTCCTGAAGCTGACCATGCATGCCCTTGACCCAGACGACGTCGGCATTGACCAGGCGGCCGCGTGCCCGGACGCGCCCGAGACACGCCCATGCGCGACAGGACGCGCATGGTGACGCCCGGAGCGCGCCGCAGCCTCACCTCGCCCCGTCGCCTCACACTTCCCCTTGATCCCTCCTTTCACCCACTTGCTCGCCGAGGACCCCGCAACCTCCCGGACAACGCCATTCCGCCGCGGAACCGCTCGTAGACGACGCCATCGTCCACGACCTTCCGCCACCGTACTGCCATGACGCGAGGAAGATGACGACGCAACCCTTCACACCTCTGCCTCGCCACGATGCCCGTCAGCACCGCCTTGACGTCGCCCACACCCTGCGCCCCTCGCCCGTGACGCTAGACGCCTGTAGCCTCGCCTCCATGCTCGACCTGCCCCGCTCCACCACGGCCACCACGCGCCGCTATAAAAAGAGACCCTCCCCCTCGATTTCTTCACACCGCCGGTCTCCACTCCCTCTTCTCACTCGCCTCGCTCACTCCCCTTGCTCGATTAGCCGCCGACGCCGTCCAATTGCAACGTCGGAGCCGCGGAGGTGCTGAGAGTCTCGCCGTCGATTGCGTCCTCCTCAAGCTCTCCCTCGACCACCGTTCGACTCGCCGTCCTAGACAACGTCGAACGCCGCCGACGCCCAGCCTCGCCGGAGCTCAGGTGAGCCGCCCACCTCCGATTAGCGCCGCCAGTAACCCTGCCCCTCGCCGGAGCTCGTCGACGATGAGGACAAACCTCAGCCGCCCGATCTCTTTTAATCCCACGGCCTCCATTCGCGTACCGCTTCGGCGTTTTTAAAACGCCCTGACAGTGGACCCCACTGTCAGGCGGCCCGCCCGCATCGCCAGCGAAGCTGGGCCGGCCCATTTAGTTTCCCGCCCCCGTTTAAATTCAAAATGGTTTAAATCTTTTTCATTTATTTTACAATCTGATGCTAGATTCAAAATTTAATAGATCCAAATCTACTGAGCCAAATTCAACCAATTTTATATATTTAGAAAGCTCATGAAAGGCCCCATCCAACCACACTGGATTCAAATCAAAATATGTTGTAGAATTAGAATAGTAAAATTAACAAAGCAAGTAACTTTTCAAACTTCAAACAATTCTTAAAAATCAACCATAAACTATTTTGAGGTGGTTCCACCTCTCAAAAATCACATTTGATGTTGTCTAATTTATTATGTAATAAATGACTATAGTTGTTTCATATGATCATGGGCTAAACTCAATTAATGGCTATCTGGCCATTTCCAGCTCATTTAAACTATTGCAAAAATAGTATTTAAATTATATGAGGTGTAGCACCTCATTTAAATCATTAATCCAAGTGATTCAATGTGAGTTGATTACACCTGTCCTCATGACCCATATGTTCTTGTTTGAAAATATTAAATCTTTCATAGTAGTATTTAAATTGTTCAAAACTACTTATTAAATCATATGAGATGCTTTGGTCTCATTTAAATCTTTGTCTCAAGTAATTCTACATGAGGTAGAGACCATGGTCTATTATCTCTCATAGTGAATTATTTGATGATATTAAATCATTACTATGTTGGTATTAAATTGTATGAGGTGTTCACCTCATTTAAATCATTTTCTCAAATGATAAGTATGAAGAAGTTGACTTTGGTCAACCTAGGTCATATATTGTTCATGAGAGAAATTAAATCTTAATAATATAATGAGAGGAAATTATTTCTCTAAGTAATTAAAAGTAACACCTTATCTAGTATGAGAGGAAATTATTTTTCCTAAATAAGAAAGCAACACACTTACCCACTTAATAGTAATGAGTGATGCTAGGTCACTTGTGTAAATTATATGAAGTGTTTCACTTCATTTAAATCTTGTCCCAAGTACTTTCATATGAAGTTTGAACCCCTGGTCCAATACTCTCACATGAAATACTTGGAGATTTAAATCATAATAGGCACTATTAAATGGTATGAGGTATCCCTACCTCATTTAAATCATTTTTCTCAAATGATGATGATGAATGGTTGACTTAGGTCAACATAAATTCATGTGTGATGATTTGAGAAATTAAATCTTAAAGAAAATTCAATGAGAGGAAATTATTCCTCGAGAACTATATGGAAACTATCATTTACATATATAATGAGAGGAAATTATTCTTCCTCAAAGCAAGACCTACCAATGCACCAAATTGTATTAATTGTGTGCATAGAATAGTTTGTGTGAATATATGTGATGTTTGGAATAGCCAATGAATTGTTTGGTGATTGTATCCTCGTATTCGTATTTTAGACGCTAGTACCGAGGACTATCAAGAGGAGGAGGTTTTCTACCAAGAAGAAGAAGAAGAGAACTTTGACCACCACCTCAACCAAGGCAAGCTAATATTCTTGCAAAGTGCAAAGCTCTACAAGAGCAAGGCACCACCATATTTTACTTTATGCTTATTGAGCCCCTCCCAAGTTTTTACCTACAAACTTTTACTTACAAGCTTTATTGCTTTGGTTTTATCAAAGTACTTTTTGATTCATGATTCTTTTGGTCTAGAGTAGAACAAGATCATCAAATTTATCCTAGAGCAATGAAAGCTAGATAGCACCCCTCATGATTAGTTGCTAGTGCTAACAAATAAAATTGACTACTCTAGATGGGAACTTGTGAAATGAAATGACTTTGAAAACCTTGGAATGATGAGTCATTCTATTGAAAGATTTTGAAGGTGAATATGACTGGTGAATGACTTGGTAAATTTTACCAAAACTGATGGTTGGATTCGGATGCGATACCATTCCAATTTTTACAAGTACCCCCACAATACCTGAAATGGGTAAGGCTTAACTAGAAGTTTATGTATCTTAGTATGGGTTCCCTCTAAACAAGCGTCATCGGGGTTAGGCTGGAGGCTGCCTCTACAACAAAGGAAATGATGAGAAATGACGTGAATATGAGGTGAATGTCCGGCCCAAGCCTCGTGCGGTTCCGGGTTAACAGTTGGTTCTCACCGGGAGGCCAAGCTCATGGGGAGAGGTGCCTATACTAGGGTATGTAAGTGAAAGGTTATGGTTGGTAGTCCGCACACGGAGTGTGGTAAATCAGGGCCAGTTAACCCTGACGGATTATTGCAAATGTTGTGGCACAAGTGTACGACCTCTGCAGAGTGTAGATCTATTCGAATAGCCGTGTCCACGGTTATGGACGGTTGGAAAGGCCATACTGTTCCGTCATCAGAACTTTTCAAAAATGTGACATGTGAAGGGTGACTTGTGAATTCTTGAACTTGAAAGGTGACTTTGACTTTGAATCACAACAGAGTTGTGGGAATGACACTAATGTTCCCACTTGAGTTAGTCGAGCAAATGAAGGTTCTTGTTTACTAAAGTGTTTATGAAATAAAACTAGCTTTATGCAAATAAAACTAGAGCTTAGCACCCCCTTACTATAGTTGATAGTGCTTACATTAGTATTAGTTTGCGAGTACTTTAAAGTACTCATGGCTTTGTCCCTGGCTATTCAAATGGCCAGACTATGAAGAGGAGAACCAGAACCCGGAAGAAGGACAGCAGGACGTCTACGACAACTAGGATCACTCCTGACGTCAACAGTTGCCTGTGGAACAGATGGACCATGACCGCTACTACTACGCTACTTCGCTTCCGCTATGTGTTTTGTAAATGATCAATAGATCAACTAGTATTGTAATGAGACTGGATCATGTGATCCCGTGTTGTAAGACAATTATGCGTTGTAATAAATGATGTGTTGTGATATTAATCTATTATGTCTCGCAAAAACAATATTCCTGGGATTGCGATGAATGGCATAATAGGCATCTGGACTTAAAAATCCGGGTGTTGACAAGTTGTTACTTCATAAGCATGTTTTTCTTTAGAATTATTTCCTAACAAGTCATTTTGCACTTTAGTGAGTTGATCAATTTCAGTTTGAATCATTTGAAAATGTTTGACAAGCATCTTAACATCATTGGAGGTTCTCTCCACAATATCATGCAATTGACTAATAGCTTGAGAATTTTCCATTAAATGATTCTCTACTCTCATATTAAAATTTTCTTGCTTAACAATATAATTATCAAACTCATCTAAGCATTGTCCAGGAGGTTTCGAATACGGAATATCTTCCCTAGTAAAGCGTTGAAGGGAATTTACCTCAATCATGGATGAAGGGGGAATTATCTCACATATATCTTCTATAGGAGGTAGATTCTTCACATCTTCAGATTTAATACCTTTCTCCCTGGGAGACTTCTTGGCTTCCCTCATATCTTCATCATTCAATTTAATTAAACCCCTCTTCTTCACTATTGGCGTTGGAGTTGGTTCGGCGTATTCCAATCATCATAATTCCGGCCTATTTTAGCCAATAATTCTTCAGCGTCGTCTGGAGTTCTTTTCCTGAAAACACAACCAGCACAACTATCCAGGTATGCCCTAGACTCAATGGTTAGTCCACTATAAAATATATCAAGTAAATCATGCTTTTCTAAATCATGGTCAGGCAAAGCTCTAATAAGAGAGCAAAATCTCGTCCAAGCCTCAGGCAATTTCTCCTCATCTCCCTGATCAAAATTATAAACTCTCTGCAAAGCAGCATGTTGAGCACTAGCAGGGAAAGTATCTCACGGAAGAAAACATCAAGCAATTCTTTCGGACTTTTAATAGAACTAGGTGGCAAACTATTATACCAAGTTTTAGCATCATCCTTTAATGAGAATGGAAAGATTTTAGCAACAAAGTAAGTACGCTTCTTAACATCATCGAGAAAACAAGCTACTCAAAGTAGATAACTCAGTCATGTGTTCAACGAGCACTTTCTTTTTCGGTACCACAAAAAGGTGTTTTCTCAACAATAGCTATATGAGATAGATCAAGAGAAAAATCATAATCTTTATCCCTAATGTTTATAGGAGATGTGGCAAATTTAGGATCGGGAGACAGTTTATATCTAACGAGTATGTTACGCAAGCAACTTTTTAATTTTTCTTCCATCGGTAGTAGCATGGCATTTTTCAATAAAATCATCATCAAGCTCCACATAATCTTCATCAAAATCATCACTAGAGTATTCAAGTTCGGGTGAATTAACAGGTGTAGTAGCATTAGGAGTTTCAGTATTTTCAATTTGTCTAGATTTAGCAATTGTAGCATCTAGAAAAGATCCCAATGAACCACTATCATCAAGCACAGCAGAAACATTATCAATATTATGAGAGTGCTCAGATTCAGCAGATATACCCGCATGCGAAGCATGTGGCGGTGAAACAAGTTTATCAATCACAGATGGTGAATCAAGTGTAGCGGAGGTACTCGGAATTGTACCATTTCTTGTAGTGGATGGTAATATGGCGATCTTAGTATCGCGAGGTTTACCCATGATGGAGAATTTGCAGCGAACAATATCAATCCAAGTGAACTTCCAAATAAAGCTATTCTCCCGACAACGGCGCCAGAAAATAGTCTTGATGACCCACAAGTATAGGGGATCGCAACAGTCTTCGAGGGAAGTATTACCCAATTTATTGATTCGACACAAGGGGAGACAAAGAATACTTGGAAGCCTTAACAACGGAGTTGTCAATTCGGTTGCACTGGAAACGAGACTTGCTCGCAAGAGTTTATCGAAGTAACGAGTTTTATAGTAGTAGTAGTAGTAGTGAAATAACGAGCAGAGAGTAACAAAGACGGCAGTAGTGATTATAGTAAACAGCGGGATTAAAATACGTAGGCACGGGGACGGATAACGGGCGTTGCATGGATGAGAGAAACTCATGTAACAATCATAGCAGGGCATTTGCAGATAATAATAAAACGGTGTTTAAGTACTAATCAATCAATAGGCATGTGTTCCAATTATAGTCGTACGTGCTCGCGATGAGAAACTTGCACAACATCTTTTGTCCTACCAGCCGGTGGCAGCCGGGCCTCAAGGGAAACTGCTGGATATTAAGGTACTCCTTTTAATAGAGTACCGGAGCAAAGCATTAACACTCCGTGAACACATGTGATCCTCACATCGCTACCATTCCCTCCGGTTGTCCCGATTTCTGTCACTTCGGAGCCATTGGTTCCGGACAGCGACATGTGTTGCAGGTAAGATCATAAACAACGAATATCATGATGAAATAATAACATGTTCAGATCTGAGATCATGGCACTCGGGCCCTAGTGACAAGCATTAAGCATAACAAGTTGCAACAATATCATAAAAGTACCATCTACGGACACTAGGCACTATGCCCTAACAATCTTATGCTATTACATGACCAATCTCATCCAATCCCTACCATCCCCTTCGCCTACGGCGGGGAATTACTCACACATGGATGGGGGAAACATGGCTGGTTGATGTAGAGGCGTTGGCGGTGATGGCGGTGATGATCTCCTCCAATTCCCCGTCCCGGCGGAGTGCCGAACGGAGACTTCTGACTCCCGCGACGGAGTTTCGCGATGTGGCGGCGTTCTGGAGGGTTTACGGCGACTTCGACTTCTCCCCGTGTGTTTTTAGGTCGAAACGAATAAGTAGTCCGAAGGAGGGCGTCGGAGGCCGGACGGGGGCCACACCACCTGGCCGCGCGGGCCCCCACGGGCCGCGCCGCCGGTGGTGTGGGACCCTCGGGCCTCCACTTCAAGTGCCCTTCGGCTCCGTTAGTTTCCTGGGAAAATAGGGCCTTCGCATAAATTCCGAGGTTTTTCCCGAAAGTTGGATTTCTGCACAAAAGCGAGACACCGGAGCGAGTTCTGCTGAAAACAGCGTTAGTCCGTGTTAGTTGCATCCAAAATACACAAATTAGAGGCCAAACAATAGCAAAAGTGTTCGAGAAAGTAGATACGTTTTGGACGTATCAGTCATACACATTGTTTTGATCGCTGCATTCTCTACATATGCTTTACAAATAGTATGATCAAGATTATGATGGCATGTCACTCCAGAAATTATCTTTGTTATCGTTTTACCTGCTCGGGACGAGCAGAACTAAGCTTAGGGATGCCGATACGTCTCCAACGTATCGATAATTTCTTGTGTTCCATGCCACATTATTGATGTTATCTACATGTTTTATGCACACTTTATGTCATATTCGTGCATTTTCTGGAACTAACCTATTAACAAGATGCCGAAGTGCCGATTCTGTTGTTCTGCTGTTTTTGGTTTCAGAAATCCTAGTAAAGAAATATTCTCGGAATTGGACGAAATAAAAGCCCAGAGGCCTATTTTCTCACGAAGCTTCCAGAAGACCGAAGACGAGACGAAGAGGGGCCACGAGGGGGCCACACCCTAGGGCGGCGCGGCCCCCCCCCCCTTGGCCGCGCGGCCCTGTGGTGTGGGGCCCTCGTGCCGCCTCTTGACCTACCCTTCCGCCTACTTAAAGCCTCCGTGACGAAACCCCCAGTACAGAGAGCCACGATACGGAAAACCTTGCGAGACGCCGTCGCCGCCGATCCCATCTCGGGGGATCCTGGAGATCGCCCCCGGCACCCTGCCGGAGAGGGGAATCATCTCCCGGAGGACTCTACACCGCCATGGTCGCCTCCGGAGTGATGAGTGAGTAGTCTACCCCTGGACTATGGGTCCATAGCGGTAGCTAGATGGTTGTCTTCTCCCCATTGTGCTATCATTGTCGGATCTTGTGAGCTGCCTATCATGATCAAGATCATCTATATGTAATTCTATATGTTGCGTTTGTTGGGATCCGATGAATAGAGAATACTTGTTATGTTGATTATCAAAGTTATGCTTATGTGTTGTTTAAGATCTTGCATGCTCTCCGTTATTAGTAGATGCTCGGCCAAGTAGATGCTTTTAACTCCAAGAGGGAGTACTTATGCTCGATAGTGGGTTCATGCACGCATTGACACTCAGGACGGTGACGAGAAAGTTCTAAGGTTGTGTTGTGTCTGTTGCCACTAGGGATAAAACATTGATGCTATGTCTAAGGATGTAGTTGTTGATTACATTACGCACCATACTTAATGCAATTGTCCGTTGCTTTGCAACTTAATGCTGGAGGGGTTCGGATGATAACTTCGAAGGTGGACTTTTTAGGCATAGATGCGGTTGGATGGCGGTCTATGTACTTTGTCGTAATGCCCAATTAAATCTCACTATACTCATCATAATATGTATGTGCATTGTCATGCTCTCTTTATTTGTCAATTGCCCAAGCTGTAATTTGTTCACCCAACATGTTGTTCGTCTTATGGGAGAGACACCTCTAGTGAGCTGTGGACCCCGGTCCAATTTTCTTTACTTGAAATACAATCTACTGCAATACTTGTTTTTACTGTTTTCTCTGCAAACAATCATCTTCCACACAATACGGTTAATCCTTTGTTACAGCAAGCCGGTGAGATTGACAACCTCAGTGTTTCGTTGGGGCAAAGTACTTTGGTTGTGTTGTGCAGGTTCCACGTTGGCGCCGGAATCCCTGGTGTTGCGCCGCACTACATCTCGCCGCCATCAACCTTCAACGTGCTTCTTGGCTCCTCCTGGTTCGATAAACCTTGGTTTCTTTCTGAGGGAAAACTTGCTGCTGTGCGCATCATACCTTCCTCTTGGGGTTGCCCAACGAACGTGTGAAATACACGCCATCACTCCCAGAAAGTGGAAAGTCGAGTACATGCATGACTTCACGCGTCCACTACTGGATACAGAGAGTCAGAGGCTATAACATAATCGGCCTCATCATCTCTCGCGAGCTCGTCCTCTCCACTCCCCCAACTTGCCTCCCCCACACTGTGAAAACCCCCCATCCACTCACCGCACCTGTGAGGCATCGACTTTCCCGTTTCCAACCGCAGCAGCATGAAGATAGGTATTGCATACGAGGCGGAGCAATAGGCGACCGCCCACGCAGAGGATGCCTCTACGGTAGTGGCCGTCGCGGTGGGTGAGGCTTCACCGGGCACCCAGGCCGCTCGTCTCCTCTGCTTGTCGGATTCTTCGACCTCGGTCGAAATGGGCGTCCTGGCCGTCACGACGGGTGAGGCTTCACCGGGCACCCATGCCGCTCGTCTCCTCTGCCTATGTCGGTTCTTCGACCTCGGTCGAAACGGGCGTCCTGGCCATCGAGCGAAGGTGGATACCAACGTTGTTTATCCCGCCGAAGATGTGCACGGCGTTGCGGGCCACCACTCGCGAGGTCTTCCTAGGCCCGATGCTTGGACGCGAACCTCGACCCCTTCGACGATTTCGGCCCAAACGTTCGGTTCCGAGGAGGATGTTGAGGGTGATGACGAGGAGGTACTTCTCTTTTAACGAAACTGTCCCAACCCTCTTTTTGTCATATTGCTGTTCACATGGTTTGCACGAGCCTGGTTCTTGATTGATTTGATATCCTACCTTGTTCTTGTAGATGTAATTGATTCTACGATTCGTAAGATCGGCTTCTAGTTTAATTTCGACTAATCTGCCATGTAGTCATATAATCAATTTATGTCATATTCGTGCATTTTCTGGAACTAACCTATTAACAAGATGCCGAAGTGCCAGTTGCTGTTTTCTGCTGTTTTTGGTTCCAGAAAGGCTGTTCGGGCAATATTCTCGGAATTGGACGAAATCAACGCCAAACCTCCTATTTTTCCCGGAAGGCTCCAGAACACCGAAGAAGAGTCGGAGAGGGGCCAGGGGGCCACCACACCATAAGGCGGCGCGGGCCAGACCCTGGCCACGCCGGCCTAGGGTGGGGCCACCCTGTCAGCCCTCCTGCGCCGCCTCTTCGCCTATATAACCCCTTTCGACCTAAAAACGCAGTACCTCTTGACGAAACTCCAGAAAGACTCCAGGGGCGCCGCCACCGTCGCGAAACTCCAATTCGGGGGACAGAACTCTCTGTTCCGGCACCCTGCCGGGACAGGGAATTGCCTCCGGAGCCATCTCCACCGCCGTCTCCACCGCCATCTTCACCGCCATCGCTGCCCCCATGATGAGGAGGGAGTAATTCACCCCCGGGGCTGAGGGCTCCGCTGTAGCTATGTGGTTCATCTCTCTCCCATGTACCTCAATACAATAATCTCATGAGCTGCTTTACATGATTGAGATTCATATGAGTTTTGTATCACTACTAGTCTATGTGCTACTCTAGTGATGTTATTAAAGTAGTTTTATTCCTCCTGCACGGTGTAATGGTGACAGGTTGTGCATCCGTGTTAGTACTTGGCGTAGGCTATGATTATGATCTCTTGTAGATTATGAAGTTAACTATTGCTATGATGGTATTGATGTGATCTATTCCTCCTACATGGTGTGAAGGTGACAGTGTGCATGCTATGTTAGTACTTGGTTTAGTCGTGTTGATCTTTCATGCACTCTAAGGTTATTTAAATATGAACATTGAATTGTGGAGCTTGTTAACTCCGGCATTGAGGGTTCGTGTAATCCTACGCAATGTGTTCATCATCCAACAAGAGAGTGTAGAGTATGCATTTATCTATTCTGTTATGTGATCAATGTTGAGAGTGCCCACTAGTGAAAGCAGGATCCCTAGGCCTTGCTTCCAAGCATCGAATCTCCGTTAGTTTACTGTTTTGTTGCATGTTTACTCGCTGCCATATTTTATTCAGATTACTATTACCACTCATACTCATCCATATTACTTGCATCTCACTATCTCTTCGCCAAACTAGTGCACCTTTACATCTGATAAGTGTATTAGGTGTGTTGGGGACACAAGAGACTTATTGCTTTGTGGTTGCAGGGTTGCTCGAGAGGGATATCTTTGACCTCTTCCTCCCTGAGATCGATAAACCTTGGGTGATCCACTTAAGGGAAAACTGCTGCTGTTCTACAAACCTCTACTCTTGGAGGCCCAACACTGTCTACAAGAATAGAAGCACCCGTAGACATCAAGCTATTTTCTGGCGCCGTTGCCGGGGAGGAAAGGTAAAAGGTACTGACACTCCGATCTCGGCTACTAAGCTATTTTCGCCGTTGTAAGTACTCGAAGCTATTTCCTTTAGATCCTGCAATTGCATCTTTTTGTTTCTTATTTTTATTTTCACTAGTTAGGCATAATGGAAAACAACAAAAAATTTGGTGAGCTTTTTAATCTTTTTCCTGATTTAGAATTGTTTGATGCGAAAATTAAAAAACCTATGGAACCTTATTTGCATGCTAGTAGCGATGTTATTAGTATGAATGCAATTACTGCTAATGCTATGGAGAAGTCTAAGCTTGGGGAAGCTAGTTTTTGTGATCTTTTTAGCTTCCCATCTTTAGGGGAGAAAATTTGCTCTGATAATATTTTATCTCCCATATGCGATAACTCTAATGATGCTTGTGATATTTTAAATGCACCTACTGAAAGTATTCCATATAAAATACCTATTAAAATTATTGAACGTGTTATGGATAACCGCTATGAAGGGGATGGAACTGTCCATCCCGGAGATCATTTACTTGTTTTTGCATGAATTATGCGGGTTATTCAAGTGTGCAGGTATCTCTATGGATGAAGTGAAGAAGAAATTATTCTCTATGTCATTGTCTGGTGAAGCGGCGCATTGGTATAAACTGTTGAAGGATGAGCATCCTCTTGATTGGAAGGATATTGTGCCTCTATTTTATTCTAAATTATATCCTCCAAGTGAAATTCACGAAGACCGAAACCGAATATATAATTTCTGGCCTCATGATGGAGAGAGTATTGCCCAAGCATGGGAGAGATTTAAGTCTTTAATGCTCAAATGCCCCAATCATGAGCTTCCTGGTAATGTTATTATTGATAATTTCTATGCAAGACTTTCTTTTCAAGACAAGACCTTGCTGGATACTTCTTGTTCTGGATCATTCACGCACAATAAAGAAGAGTTTAAATGGGACCTTCTTAATCGGATTCAGGAGAACGCTGAAGATTGGGAGAACAACAAAGGTAAAGAGTTAGGTATAAATTATGATTATGAATGCATTGAAGCTTTTATGGATACCGATAAATTTCGAAATATGAGTGCTACTTATGGTCTTGACTCTCAAGTTGCTGCAAATCTTTATAAAGCCTCTACTTCTCATTTTGAATTGCCTAAAAAGAATTTTGATAAGTATCATGAATCTTTTAAAGAGGCTTGCATGAAGAATGAAATTGTTGTTAATTATTGTAATAAGCATGCTCAAACTCCTAAGAATGCTATTTCCTATAAGCATGTTAATTTTTGTGGAATACATAGACCTTGTGGAATTAATCAAATCAAAGATGAATATTGTATCCATCATGCTAATGAAAAAACTAGAAAGTGGTTTAGGGCTCTAGATGATCTTGGTAAAAAGTTTGTGCCCTCTATCCTTTTATTTGTGAAGTTTGCCATGAAGTGGGTCATTTTAATTTTCAATGCCCCTCCAATGATAATTTGAACCCAATGAGTGCTGCAAATTTGTATTGTGATGATGAAATTACTCCTAATCAGCATGATGAACTTACTTTATTTTTGGGGTGTGAAGAACTGTCGAGAAAAATCTCTTTGTTACATATGAGTGATCTTGATATTGATGATGTCCTGCATGGGTGTTTTTCTTATTGCATTGATAATAGCCATACAAATACTTACATACAAAATATTTTAGAAGATGACACCTTGCCAAAATATGATAGGACCGCTGTGTGTTTTCAACTAATTAATGAAAAGGAGGGATCCTCCCAAGTTTCTTCTATTGTTTCTGAAAGTAAATCAGGTTATGCGGACAAGCCACCCTTCAAGCCTCTTCCTCCTAAAGAAGGGAACGAGGAGAAAGAGAAGAAGAAGAAGAAGAAGAAGAAGGGAACGAAGAAGAAGAAGAAGAGGAAGAAGAAGGAGAATAAAGAGAAAAAGGTAACGGCATATCCCCGCGTGAATGAGATAACACTAGGTAACCGTAAGTATGTTGCTCCTAATGATTATTATGATAATGAATCTGAATACGATGATCTTCCTATGCCCTTTACATACATTAGTGATCATGATTTGAATGAGCACACTACTTTTGATATTACAAATCTCTGGGAAACTAATTCTGAAAATGATGATGATAATAATTGCCATAGTGTCAGTGCTATCCATGCTTCCTCTCATGATGATATAGAAAGCTCTAAGCTTGGGGAAGAGGTGTTTGAAAATCCTTTTGCTACTGATCATTATGTGTTTGATACATCTCCTTCTAATAACAATGATGGTATGGTCATAGATAAACCGACTGTGAAAGATAACTATTCTATTTCTTATGATGACACTGTGCCTCCGATCTTTGATGATTATTATAAAGAATGCTATGATATAGGTTATAACTATCCTTATGAAACTTGTCATAGTCATGATTGGATTATCAAAAACAATTCTTTTAATATGCAACTTGTTTACCATGTTCAAATTCTTGATAATAATCTTGCTCCAATTACTATTAATGAGAATAACTCTTCTTATGCCAAAATTAATGATACTTCTATGCATATGAACCATGATAAGAATGTTTTAAGTGATGTGTATATTGTGGATTTCATCAATGATGCTACTGAAAGTTATTATGAGAGAGGGAAACATGGTTATATGCATCTTAATAATATTAAGTTTCCCCTCTTTATGTTGAGAATTTTGAAGTTGCGCTTGTATTGCTTTCTTATGCTTGTCACTTTGTTCTTCATGAATTCATTTGTGTACAAGATTCTTTTTCATAGGAAGCATGTTAGACTTAAATGTGTTTTGAATTTGCTTCTTGATGCTCTCTTTTTGCTTCAAATACTATTTCTCGCGAGTACATCATAAAAACTGCTGAGCCCATCTTAATGGCTATAAAGAAAGAACTTCTTGGGAGATAACCCATGTGTTATTTTCCTACAGTACTTTGTTTTATATTTGTGTCTTGGAAGTTGTTTACTACTGTAGCAACATCTCCTTATCTTAGTTTTGTGTTTTGTTGTGCCAAGTAAAGTCTTTGATAGTAAAGTGAATACTAGATTTGGATTACTGCGCAGAAACAGATTTCTTTGCTGTCACGAATCTGGGTCTAATTCTCTGTAGGTAACTCAGAAAATTATGCCAATTTACGTGAGTGATCCTCAGATATGTACGCAACTTTCATTCAATTTGGGAATTTTCATCTGAGCAAGTCTGGTGCCCTTTTAAAATTCGTCTTTACGAACTGTTCTGTTTTGACAGATTCTGCCTTTTATTTCGCATTGCCTCTTTCGCTATGTTGGATGAATTTCTTTGATCCATTAATGTCCAGTAGCTTTATGCAATGTCCAGAAGTGTTAAGAATGATTGTGTCACCTCTGAACATGTTAATTTTTATTGTGCACTAACCCTCTAATGAGTTGTTTCGAGTTTGGTGTGGAGGAAGTTTTCAAGGGTCAAGAGAGGAGGATGATATACTATGATCAAGAAGAGTGAAGAGTCTAAGCTTGGGGATGCCCCCGTGGTTCATCCCTGCATATTTCAAGAAGACTCAAGCATCTGAGCTTGGGGATGCCCAAGGCATCCCCTTCTTCATCGACAACTTATCAGGTTCCTTCTCTTGAAACTATATTTTTATTCGGTCACATCTTATGTACTTTACTTGGAGCATATGTGTGTTTTTATTTTTGTTTTGTTATTTTCATTCTCTGAATAAATACATGCTTGTGTGGGAGAGAGACACGCTTCGCTGGTTCATATGAACACATGTGTTCTTAGTTTTTAATTTTCATGGCGAAGGTTGAAACTGCTTCGTTAATTGTTATATGGTTGGAAACGGGAAATACTACATGTAGTAATTGGTATGATGTCTTGAATAACTTGATACTTGGCAATTGTTGTGCTCATGATTAAGCTCTTGCATCATATACTTTGCACCTATTAATGAATAACTACATAGAGCTTGTAAAATTTGGTTTGCATGATTGATCTCTAGAGTCTAGATATTTTCTCGGTTGAGGTGTTTGAACAACAAGGAGACAATGTAAAGTCTTATAATAGCTACAATATGTGCATATGTGAGCTTTGCTGCACCTTTTATACTTGAGTTTGCTTCAAACAACCTTGCTAGCCTAGCCTTGTATTGAGAGGAATCCTTCTCATGCATCCAAATCCTTGAGCCAATTACTATGCCATTTGTGTCCACCATACCTACCTACCACATGGTATTTCTCCGCCATTCCAAAGTAAATTACTTGAGTGCTACCTTTAAAATTTCTATTCTTTACCTTTGCAATATATAGCTCATGGGACAAATAGCTTTAAAAACTATCGTGGTGAAGAATATGTACTTATGTGTCTTATTTCTTAGTAAGTTGCTTGTTGAGCGGTAACCATGTTTTCTGGGGACGCCATCAACTCTTTTACCCTTGTTGAATATCATGTGAGTTGCTATGCATGTTCGTCTTGTCTGAAGTAAGGGCGGTTTTCACAATCAAATGGTTTGAGTATGCATACTGTTAGAGAAGAACATTGGGCCACTAACTAAAGCCATGATTCATGGTGGAAGTTTCAGTATGGACAGCTAATCCTCAATCTCTTATGAGAATAATAACTGTTGTTAAATGCTTATGCATTAAAGAGGAGTCCATTATCTGTTGTCTATGTTGTCCCGGTATGGATGTCTAAGTTGAGAATAATCAAAAGCGAGAAATCCAATGCGAGCTTTCTCCTTAGACCTTTGTACAGGCGGCATAGAGGTACCCCTTTGTGACACTTGGTTGAAACATATGCTATGCAATGATAATCAGTGTTAACCCAAGCTAATTAGGACAAGGTGCGGGCACTATTAGTATACTATGCATGAGGCTTGCAACTTATAAGATGTCTTATACATAACTCATATGCTTTATTACTACCGTTGACAAAATTGTTTCTTGTTTAAAAAAATGAAAAGCTCTAGCACAAATATAGTAATCAATGCTTCCTCTGCGAAGGGCCTATCTTCTACTTTATTGTTGAGTCAGTTTGCCTATTCTTTCTATCTTAGAAGCAAACACTTGTATCAACCTGTGTGCATTGATTCTTACATGTTTACTTATTGCACTTGTTATATTGCTTTGTGTTGACAATTATCCATGAGATATACATGTTAAAGTTGAAAGCAACCGCTGAAACTTTTATCTCCTTCGTGTTGCTTCAATGCTTTTACTTTGAATTTATTGCTTTATGAGTAACTCTTATGCAAGACTTATTGATGTTTGTCTTTAAGTACTATTCATGAAAAGTTTTTGCTATATGATTCACTTGTTTACTCATGTCATATACATTGTTTTGATCGCTGCATTCACTACATATGTTTTACAAATAGTATGATCAAGGTTATGATGGCATGTCACTCCGTAAATTATCCGTGTTTATCGTTTACTCGCTCGGGACGAGCGAGAACTAAGCTTGGGGATGCCGATACGTCTCCGACGTATCGATAATTTCTTATGTTCCATGCCACATTATTGATGATATCTACATGTTTTATGCACACTTTATGTCATATTCGTGCATTTTCTGGAACTAACCTATTAACAAGATGCCGAAGTGCCAGTTGTTGTTTTCTGCTGTTTTTGGTTCCAGAAAGGCTGTTCGGGCAATATTATCGGAATTGGACGAAATCAACGCCAAACCTCCTATTTTTCCCGGAAGGCTCCAGAACATCGAAGAAGAGTCGGAGAGGGGCCAGGGGGCCACCACACCATAAGGCGGCGCGGCCGGACCCCGGCCGCGCCGGCCTATGGTGGGGCCACCCTGTCAGCCCTCCTGCGCCGCCTCTTCGCCTATATAACCCCTTTCGACCTAAAAACGCAGTACCTCTTGACGAAACTCCAGAAAGACTCCAGGGGCGCCGCCACCGTCGCGAAACTCCAATTCGGGGGAATTGCCCCCGGAGCCATCTCCACCGCCGTCTCCACCGCCATCTTCACCGCCATCGCTGCCCCCATGATGAGGAGGGAGTAATTCACCCCCGAGGCTGAGGGCTCCGCTGTAGCTATGTGGTTCATCTCTCTCCCATGTACCTCAATACAATAATCTCATGAGCTGCTTTACATGATTGAGATTCATATGAGTTTTGTATCACTACTATTCTATGTGCTACTCTAGTGATGTTATTAAAGTAGTTTTATTCCTCCCGCACGGTGTAATGGTGACAGTGTGTGCATCCGTGTTAGTACTTGGCGTAGGCTATGATTATGATCTCTTGTAGATTATGAAGTTAACTATTGCTATGATGGTATTGATGTGATCTATTCCTCCTACATGGTGTGAAGGTGACAGTGTGCATGCTATGTTAGTACTTGGTTTAGTCGTGTTGATCTTTCATGCACTCTAAGGTTATTTAAATATGAACATTGAATTGTGGAGCTTGTTAACTCCGGCATTGAGGGTTCGTGTAATCCTACGCAATGTGTTCATCATCCAACAAGAGAGTGTAGAGTATGCATTTATCTATTCTGTTATGTGATCAATGTTGAGAGTGTCCACTAGTGAAAGCAGGATCCCTAGGCCTTGCTTCCAAGCATCGAATCTCCGTTAGTTTACTGTTTTGTTGCATGTTTACTCGCTGCCATATTTTATTCAGATTACTATTACCACTCATACTCATCCATATTACTTGCATCTCACTATCTCTTCGCCGAACTAGTGCACCTTTACATCTGATAAGTGTATTAGGTGTGTTGGGGACACAAGAGACTTCTTGCTTTGTGGTTGCAGGGTTGCTCGAGAGGGATATCTTTGACCTCTTCCTCCCTAAGATCGATAAACCTTGGGTGATCCACTTAAGGGAAAACTGCTGCTGTTCTACAAACCTCTGCTCTTGGAGGCCCAACACTGTCTACAAGAATAGAAGCACCCGTAGACATCAGTCGGTACCGTGATCACAGCATCCCAATTCAGTAGACCTTTTCTTGGGTTCTTGCACGCGTATGGGAGATAGAATACTTGGAAGCCTGTGTAGCCAATATATATACATCATCTCTAGCATATACCAAGCTTCGGTCAACTTCAACCAACTGAATCTCAGGTTTTCGTTTCACCCGACGTGGGTCGAACCAATGACATTTGAATACAACAGGATTTAGCCCTTCGCCAAAACCGTAATTCAGCTCGTATATACCCTCAACTCTTCCATAGTAATGGAGTCCATCCGAGCCTTCACATAAGACCCCGCTATTTATTGTCTTCCAGTTGGGACGGCTCTGGGTGTACTCGTGGGTATGGAAGCGATACCCATTCACGTCATAAGCATTGTATGACGCCGTGGAATACTCAAATCCATTGGCAATTTTTCGCAGCTCGGGATTCATCTCTCTATCCCTTTTTGCCTACAAGTTACAACGCCAAGTTTAGTACGAGACGTGTTCGATGGGTGTCGATACTAGAATCAACGTTAGATATAATAGTACCAAAGACGAGAACCAGCTAATGAAACCGAATCCACCACCCTTTTTAAAGAGCTCGTCCTTTTCTTTGTAGTTAGGACCCCTGCTTCGTACCTTCCAGTATTTTTCATTGAATTGTCTATGGCAATGAAAAGGAGAAGAGTTAGCCATGAACTAATAATAAGTAAATGTTTGCAAAAACTAAGCATTTAACACTTACTCGATGTACGGCTTCACTTCGTCCATGCTTTTTCAGAGCATATGTGTGGATCTCTTCCCACTCTTGATTTTTGATACACTTTTTCTGTGTGCCACTTGATTTGCCACCCAGCCCGATGAAGATGCTAAGTTGTGCAACATCTTTAGGGTCGGCAGCATTGTAACGAAGCACTGGATTGTGTCGAGTAGCAATGTTTTCATCATAGTACTTTGTCGTGAAGTTTGACACTTCCACATTAAGAACAACCTCGACAATGGATGCCTCGATCTTGCATTTGTTGCCACACATTTCACGAAGCTTCTTCATTTCTATCTCAGGCCCATACCGCCAACGGATCTGCACAGTCCCCCTGCAACGCCTCCCACGGGAGATGCATGATCATATGCTGCATCGGATTAAAGAACCCTGGCGGAAGGAGCATCTCTAGCTTGCAAAGCAACTCCGGTGCCTGGTCATGCAGCTTCTCAGCCACTTTACGGTCTAGCTCCTTAGCACAGAGCTGACGGAAGAAAAAGCTTAACTCTGACAGCACTAGCCAAGTCTCCTCGTCGACAAAGCCTCGAATCATCACCGGCATTATCCGCTCTAGCCATACGTGATTGTCGTGACTCTTGAGCCCTCCTACTCGCAACGTGTCAATGTTTGCACCCCTCTCCCAGTTAGTTGCGTACCCATCAAGAAAACACAAGAAGTCCATGATCCACCTGAATATGTCTCTCCGATCGGACCGTGAAGGGCAGCATCGGGCCTTTAGCTTAGACCACTTGGGGCATTTGACTCCAGGAGGCTTCATGTCGTATTTTGGCCTATCGCACCACTGTTGTTGATCGATTCGTGCCTTAATGCTATCTTTCGTCTTCTCAGTGTCCATGATGGTGCTCCAAAGGGCCTCAACGATATTCTTTTCAGTGTGCATTACATCAATGTTATGTGGGAGCTCGAGCTGATGAAAATAAGGGAGCTTCCATAAGCATGGAATGTGAGTCCACTAGTGTGTCTCTCCATATCCTTCGAAACCATTCCCATTGGCATTAGGGCGGAGAGATTCTAACTCAGCCTTGATTTCTGTGCCGGTCCTCAACCGTGGTCGTGGAGTAGTGATAGCAACGCCTTTCTTGAACCTCCTTTTGTCACTCCGGAATCTATGATTCGGGTCAAGGAACTTTCGATGTTCGTCAAAGCAGGAATACTTGCCTCCCTTTGTCAGCCAGAAGAAAGTCACTGCCTGCCTACACACAGGGCAAGGCCACTTCCCATATGTACACCAGCCGCAGAACAAAGCACGTGCCGGTAGGTCATGCAGAGACGTGTGGTACCAGACATACATATCAAAGTGCTTTTTTGTTACGGCGTAATATGTGCGCACCCTGTGCCCCTCCCATCCAACGAGCAAGTCATCCACCAACGATTCCAGGTACACGCTCATGTTCTTACCCTGGTATTTTGGCCCTAGGATTATGAGCAACAAACATGTTCTGCGATCTCATGACAACGCCAGGGGGCAGGTTTGGGGGAATAACAAACACGGACCAACAACTATATGTCGCAGCTGACAGGCCATATGGATTGAACCCATCTGTGGATATCGCAATTGCCGCACTCCTTGGGTCGCCTGCTTTCTTTGGATGCAAAGCTGCGAACTTCTGCCATGCTGCACCATCCGATGGATGTATCATCTTCTCCTTACGATATCTATGCCCCAATGAGGGCCAGCGCATCTGTTGGGCAGATTCCTCCATCATGAAAAGCCGTTGGATCCTCGGGAGAAATGGAAGGTACCAAAGGATCTTTTGGGCGACCCATGTCTGCCTCTTCTGACCATTACCGGAGTCCACCTCGAAATACCTAGAGGATTTGCATTTGATGCAATACTTTCCTTGGGTATGTTCTTTCCTGAATAGCATGCATCCCTTTAGACAACAATGTATCTGCTCATATGGCATCTTAAGTGCACTGAGGATTTTGTTAGACTCATACATGTTCTTCGTTAGGAGGTGCCCTTGCGGTAGAATGCTGCCAATGGTAATCAGAAGATCATCGAACCCATCTCTGCTCAAGTTCATGTCGCTCTTGAAGACCATTAGGCGAGCGATTGCATCCAGCTGGGTAACCTCCGTAAGTGAATGAAGAGGTTTTTGCGCGGCAAACAAAGTCTCGTAGAACTTCTTTGTGCTTGGATCCGGCACCTCAGTTGTGTCCGCCTTCTCAGGGGTCTCCGCCTCCTCATGTGTCTCCACCTCCTCAGGTGCGTTTGCATCAAGGAAGTCATCCATGTAGTTATCAAACCCAATACGAAAATGTCCCGCTGGCTGACTCTGCTGTGACTGTTGTGACTGCGTTCTTGCACGTTTAGGCGGCTTTTCGCCATGGAATTTCCAAACATGGTTGAACGGTGTGAACCCTTCCTTGACCAAATGTTTACTAACATCATCCTTATTCTGTCGTTTCTCATTACGGCATTTCTTGCAGGGGAAGAATATTTTTGCGGGCTTGATGGGGTCTGCAAATGCATTTTCCACAAACTGCTTGGTCTCGTCTCTCCATTCAACTGTAAAGTCCCACTTGCTGTTTCTGCCCGTGTACATCCAATCGCGATTCTCCATCCTTCATTAGTGCCAAAACATTCATACAATCCTTTCAATCCACATTTCACAATAATTGCAACCGGTATTAGTTCCATGGTTTATCACAAGTTTTACGCCACTCATCCTATGGTTGTACTAGGATCCTAATCCCACCCGAGGATGTGCAGATTGGATACGTTCTCCATGCTCTAGCCGTACTGAGACAGAATTTTGGCAGCACCTCCCCGCTGTTGTCCAGATACACGTCTTGGCGAATAGCCGAGAGGTTGTGCATCCGGAAAACAACGGGAAGGCACCTCCGAAATCTTGTCTCGGAACAGACTAGAGCATGGAAAATGTACCCAATCTACACATCCTCCGGCTGTCCAAAAAACGTGGACAATCCGGAAGAATTACGGTTATAAATATGCAATTTAATGCATATTTATTCGCGTAACCCTTCCGAACAGGAGACATCTAGGTTTCGCGGCCGACTTGGTTGTCTAGACACAAAAAACCCTAGGTAGGAGAGGTGGAAAAGTTCTTACCCTCGAAGCGTGATCGATCGCCGCCGAAGATGCCCTGCGAAGACGGCGCCCTACCCTCAAACTCAACGCAGATCCTGCAAAAATAAGAATTTTTTCTACAAATTAACAAACATGCGACAAGAAAATAGAATATATCTAACAAACCTAAAAAAGCAACACATACCTTCCAGTGCCGGCGGCGTGCCGAGGCGGTAGCAGCGCGGCCAAGCCGCATCAGGGCCAACAGGCAGCAGCAGCGCGTCAGCTAGCACGGGCCGTCGCGGTGCCGCATGGCGGCGGCGTGCCGGAGCAGCAGCAGCACCGGCCGGGCGCAGGAGCGCAGCAGCAGCCCCGAGCGGCGGGCTCGCAGAACTAGGTGGCGGCGGCGCGAGCTGGGCGGCGTGTGTGGGCGCGGGCACGAGCTCGGGCGTGAGGAAGGGGCAGCGGCGCGGGCGCGAGGTGGGGAGCAGCAGCGCGGGCGCGAGGTGGAAAGCAGCGGCGCGGATGCGAGGGAGGTAGCGTGCGGTGGTGGTCGACGGTGGCGCGAGGTTGGGGGCGGCGGTGCGAGGTCGCTGGTGGGGGACTGACACTCAGGAAATGGGAAACAGATTTTTCATGGCGCTGAAAGGGAAACACTGCATACCGCGTTGCTTCCCGTCCCAAGGCACATGCACGTGCCCGATATGGGCTCGTTCCGACGAACTATACTTGTCCGGAGGGCAATACCTAGCTCTTTTGCCCTAAAAGCCATATAACTCCGGACGTGATAACTCATTTCGTGAAGGGTTTTTTAGAAGAACATTCGTATCCCACATCCATCTTTTGTTCTCGCTACTAGGTCATATAAAACTGTCAACACCCGGATTTTTAAGCCCGGATGCCTATTATGTCATACATCGCAATCCCAGGAATATTGTTGTTGCGAGGCATAATAGTTAAGTATCACAGTCATCATTCATTACAAACCATAAAGTCTTACAACTTGGAATCACATGACCCATATTACACAAATAGTTGATCTAAGGATCAACGAACAAACACAAGTTCATAGCGGAAGCGTAAGATACAAGGACTCTCTAGTCCACAGGCCAACGCTTGACGTTAGAAGCTCCTAGTTGTGGTAGACGTCCTGCTGAGCGTCATCCTCGTACTGCTGCTCGGCTTCATATTCTGGCCATTTGAATAGCCAGGGACAAAGCCGTGAGTACTTTAAGTACTCGCAATCTAATACTAAAGTAAGTACTAACATTACTATGGAAAGTGTTCTAAGCTCTAAGTTTATTTGCATAAAGCCAATTTTATTTGATAAACATTGCTGTAAACAAAACCCCAAGTGCTAACTAACTCAAGTGGGAACATTAGTGTCATTCCCACAACTCGTTGTGATTCAAATCAAATTCACCAGTTCAAGTTCAGTTCAAAAACACCAGTCACATAGCTATAAGTTCTGATGACGGAAACAGAATGGCCTTTCCAATTGTCCATATCCGCGGACGCGGCTATTCGAATAGTTCTACACTCTGCAGAGGTCGCACACTTGTGCCACAACATTTGATTTCATCCGTCAGGGATAAAACCCTGAATAATCGTAACTCGCATCGCGGATCATCAACCGTTAACCTTTCGTTTACACACCCTAGTATAGGCACCTCTCCCCATGAGCTTGGCCTCCCGGTGAAAACCAACTGTTAACCCGGGAACTGCACAGGGCTTGGCCGTACAATTCACCTTCAATTCACATCATTTCTCAACAACGGAGGCAGCCTCAAGCATAACCCCTATGATGTGTGTTCAGAGGGAACCCATACTAAGATACATAAATTTCCAGCTAAGCCTTACCCATAATCAGGTATTGTGGGGGTACTTAAAAATTGGAATGGTATCGCATCCAACTCAATCATCAGTTTTTAGCCAAAGTCACCAAGTCAACTTCAGTGCCATATTCACCTTCAAAATCTTTCAATGGAAATGACTAATCATTCCAAGGTTTTCACCATCATCATCTCATCAACACATGTTCCCATCTAGAGTAGTCAATTTAAATTTAGCACTAGCCACTAGGTGTGAGGGGTGCTAAGTATTTGCTTTGCTTCTAGGCTAAGTTTGATACTCTTGTACTAACTCCGTACTAATCTAGTAAAACATAAACCAAAGGTACTTTGATAAAACAAAGGTAAATAAAGCTTGTAAAGTAAAACCGGGAAATAGGATCATAAGCATAAAGTAAATGGGGTAATGCCGTGCTCATGGTGAGCTTTGCACTTTGCAAGAGTATTATCTTGCCTTGGTTGGGAAAACTGGTCAAAGTGGTCTTCTTCTTCCTGGAAGTAGACCTCCTCCTCCTCCTGGTACTCTTCGGTACTAGCGTCTAAAATACGAATACGGAGTACACAATCATCACACCAAACTAATTTACTAAACTATGCACAACCATGGTTCACATACTTAAACTAGCATCACATATTACTATTTAAGTTGGTGGATGTGTTTTTCTTAATATTTAAGAAAAATAATTTCCTCTCATACTAGTCTTAATGTTACTTTGAATTATTCAGAGAAATAATTTCCTCTCATTATCTTATTAAGATTTAATTTCTCTTATGCATAATATGTGACCTAGGTTGACCCAAGTCAACCTCTTCACACTTATCATTTGGAGAAAAAGATTTAAATGAGGTGAGCACCTCATACCATTTAATTCTAGCATATCAAGGATTTAATATCACCAACAATTCATATGGGACCTAAATAACCAGAGTCTCCACTTCACTTGGAATTGGTGGTGACAAGATTTAAATGAGGGGAACTCCCACATAAGATGTATTAATGGTTTTGGACAATATCTTTGACTAGAAAATAGCCATAAAGGCTTTTAAAACAACTAAGCCATGATCATTCAAAGTAGGCATGGCATATTTTTGTAGAAACAATTAGTATAAGTGAAATGTGAATTATGGGAGGTGGAATTTACTGAAAAGCATTTATGGTTGATTTTTAAGAATTATTATAAGGCATAAAAGTCCCTGCCTTGTTTATTTTGTCATTTTAATTCTACAATAGATCTAGGGTTCTATCCAGTGGCATTGTGTAGATAATTTCCTAAGGTTTCCAAAAATATAAGGTTTGTAAAATTTGGCCCGAGTAGATTTGTCACTATTGAATTTCAAAGTTTGCATCAGATTAAGAGATTTCTTCTAATTTCCAAATTTGAATTCAAACGGTGGGCTTCGCGCGGGAAAGAACTTGGGCTGCGGAGAGAAAAAGAGTTGGGCCGGCCCACTTCGCGTCCAGCGCGAGCAGGCCGTCTGACGGCGGGACCCACACGTCAGCGGAACTTACTTACCGAACCGGTACTTGCTGTGTGGAGCGTTAGATCAGGCGATGATCCAACGGCTGGAGGTTGTCGTCGTCGACGGCGAGAGGCAGTGGCGAGCGCGGCGGCAGCAGGGGGTCGGAGGGGTCGTCGGAGCTCCGGCGGTCGTCGGAGTGGTGCGCCGCGTCGTTGTCGATGATGGGGAGGCGCTCGGAAGCGGCCGGCGCGTCCCGGGGCGTGTGTGTGCACGCTCGGGCGCGTCTCGGCCACGCCGACGCCCGCGTGTGCACGCGTCGGGGTGACCATGGGGGGGCACGGGCAGGTTCAGGGGAGTGCAGAGAGGGTCCAGGACATGGTGGTGCATCTCTGAGGTGAGAGGGGAGAGAGAGGGCATGGGATGGCCATGTCATGCCACGGCATGGCATGGTTTGGGTTGTTTAATACAAACCCTGTCCAGAGTGCAAGTTGTGGAGTTGATGTGGTGAGGTGAGAGGGATGCTCCGGGGTGCAGAGAGGTCATAGGTTGGACCAAGTCCAAGTAGAGAATGAGGTATGGGCACAAAATTGATACCTCGCTCGCCAAGTGTTTGTGGAAATGCCCGAAAGAAAAATATTTTCGAATTTTGAAATTCTTTTTGGTGGGTTGTGTTCAAATATTAAGTGAAGCATTTTGGTGGTGGTGGTGGTCAAAATGGAATTGATATGCAAAATCACATTTTGCATATGATCTTAAATCGTGAGAAAGTTCCAACTTTGCTTGCTTCCCATTTGAAATTGGTGAAGAATTTGGGGTGGTGACTTTGGGCAAAGTTGTAGTGCTTGATGTTGTCTTGGATGAGGTGTGAAGAGATGATCCAAGTGTAGAAGTGGAAAGACTCCCAAGTCGGGGGCTCAAAGTGAGCCATCGGATTAAAAATGGCACAAGTGACCATATTGCATGTGACTTGGAAATTGAATTTGAATTTGGTTTGAGTTGAGTTGTCTTCATGTCCAAAAGTATTTAATAAGGGTTTAGTAACCATCTTACAACCAATGGTGCAAGCCAAAGTGGGTCTAGGTTAAGTATTTGCAAAATGGCATAGGCCTTATGTGAGAGTGAAAAGGATTTTTGGGATTTCTTTTATATTTCAAATTTTAATTGGCTAAGGGTGATCAAGTGATCATTGCTAGGGTTTTAAAGTGAGAGAGAACACATAAGCAAACATCATGGCAATTGCACACTCCAAATAAAAATAAGGTGAGCTAATATGCATAGTCCTATATGATGAGAAAAAGTTTTTGTTGGCCCCAAATTTTGGATTCTTGAATTCTCTCTTTGGTTTATTTTATTGAAACTTGGGATGTTACAAACCCTTCCCCCTTACAAAAGATCTCGTCCCGAGATCTAGAGAAAACTAGGTACTAAAGAGATCTGGGTATTCCTTCTTCATGTCCTCCTCACGTTCCCAAGTTGCTTCTTCTTCGGTGTGGTTACTCCATTGTATCTTCAGGAACTTGATACTTCTGGTGCGGGTGGTCCTGAATGCTTCTTCAAGGATGCGAATAGGCACTTCGCGGTAGGTTAAATCCTTGTTGATATCAATGGCTCTGTGGTCGATGTTCTTGAATACTTCAGTCTTCTCAGGCACTTCTAGACACTTCCGAAGCAGTGAGATGTGAAACACATTGTGTACGGCGGACATTTCTTCCGGTAGTTCCAACTGGTATGAGACTTCTCCTCGGCGATCTAGAATCTTGAATGGTCCGACATATCTGGGGGCGAGCTTTCCTTTGAGTTGGAATCTCTGCATTCCTTTGAGGGGTGAGACTTTGAGATACACAAAATCTCCGATCTCGAATGTCATCTCTCGGCGTCTCTTGTCGGCGTAGCTCTTCTGTCTTGATTGGGCGGTCTTGAGGTACTCGCGGATCTTGTGCACCTTCTCTTCGGCTTCGCGGAGAACATCGGGGCCGAAGACTTGACTATCTCCGACTTCCGACCAGTTCAGAGGGGTACGGCATTTCCTTCCGTACAGGGCTTCAAAGGGGGCCATCTGTAAGCTGGCTTGATAGCTATTGTTGTAGGAGAATTCTGCATATGGTAGGCAGTCTTCCCATTTGGATCCGTACTCTAGCACACAGGCTCTCAACATATCTTCCAATATCTGGTTGACTCTCTCGGTCTGTCCGTCAGTCTGTGGGTGGTAGGCTGTGCTGAAATTCAGACGGGTTCCTAGTCCTTCATGCACTTTCTGCCAGAATCTTGAGGTGAATTGTGATCCTCTATCTGACACAATTGACTTCGGGGTTCCGTGCAGGCTGACTATTCTGGAGATGTATAACTCTGCAAGCTTTGGGCCTTGGTATGTGGTCTTGACAGGGATGAAATGTGCAACCTTGGTCAACCTATCGATGACTACCCAAATGGAGTCATTTCCTCTGCTAGATTTGGGCAATCCGGTGATAAAGTCCATACCGACAGAATCCCATTTCCACTCCGGAATCTGTAAGGGTTGCAACAGTCCTGCGGGTCGTTGATGTTCTGCCTTGACTCGCTGACAGATATCACACTTGGCGATGTAGCTTCCTATCTCTCGCTTCATTCCGTGCCACCAGAATTGCTCCTTCAGGTCTTGGTACATCTTGGTTCCTCCAGGGTGAATTGAATAAAGTGTATCGTGAGCCTCCTTCAATATGACTGGCTTCAATTCTGAATCTGACGGTACACACAGGCGACCGTTGTACCAAAGTACTCCTTCTTCATCTACGGTGAATCCTGGTGCCTTTCCTGCAGCTATCTGACTCTTGATTCCTTCAATACTGGCATTTCCTTTCTGGGCTTCCTTGATCTGACCAATCAACGTGGGTTGGAGCTCAATGCTGGCGAGGAATCCTTCGCTCACTAGCTCTAGTCTGAATTGTTCAAACTCTTGGTACAGGCTTGGTTGCTCTATTGCGATCATGGAGTTCAACTGACACGGCAGTCTGCTCAAGGCATCCGCTACCACATTGGCCTTGCCGGGGTGGTAGTGAATTTCCATGTCGTAATCCTTGATTAATTCTATCCATCTGCGCTGTCTCATGTTCAGCTCTTTCTGGGTGAAAATGTACTTCAGGCTCTTGTGATCGGAATATATCTCGCATCGATTACCCATGAGGTAATGACGCCAAACCTTCAGGGCTAACACTACGGCTGCTAACTCCAAGTCATGAGTTGGATAGTTCTGTTCATGTTGCTTCAGTTGTCTTGATAGGTATGATATCACTTTTCCTTCTTGCATCAACACACATCCAAGACCAGTTTTGGATGCATCACAATAGACATCAAATGGCTTGGTGACATCGGGCATGATCAAAATTGGGGCTGTGGTTAATCTGAGCTTGAGTAGCTGAAAGCTTTCTTCACATTTGTCATTCCAGTCAAATTTCCGGTCCTTCTTCAGCAGTTGAGTCATTGGTCTTGCGATGCTTGAAAATCCTTCAACGAATCGGCGGTAATATCCCGCCAATCCTAGAAATGCTCGAACTTCAGTCTGGGTGGTTGGGGCTTTCCATTCCTCAACAGTTTTGATTTTTGCGGGATCTACGGCAATTCCTCCTGCAGACAAGATGTGTCCCAGGAATCCCACTTCTTTCAACCAAAACTCACATTTGCTAAACTTGGCGTACAACTGATGTTGCCTAAGGGTTTCTAGAACCACTTCCAAATGTTGCTCATGTTCTTCTTCAGATTTGGAGTAGATAAGGATGTCGTCAATGAAGACAACGACAAACTTATCCAGGAATTCCATAAAGATCTTATTCATGAGATTCATGAAGTAAGCGGGGGCATTGGTCAGTCCGAAGGACATGACATTGTACTCATACAGTCCATATCTGGTGGTAAAGGCAGTCTTTGGAATATCTGTTGCTCGGATCTTCAGTTGATGGTAACCTGTCCTCAGATCAATCTTTGAGAAAACTTGGGCACCGGTTAGCTGGTCAAACAGATCTTCTATCTTTGGCAAGGGATATTTGTTCTTGATGGTGACATCGTTAAGCTTACGATAATCCGTAACCAAACGAGTGGCACCGTCCTTTTTATCCACAAACAAAACTGGTGATCTCCAAGGCGACGCACTTGGTCGAATCAGACCTTTGTACAACATATCATCCAGTTGCTTCTTCAGTTCCATCAGTTCTGCGGGGTTCATGCTGTAGGCTCTCTGGGCTATAGGTCCTGTTCCAGGGATTAACTCGATGATAAACTCGATATCCCGATCCGGGGGCATACCGGGTAGATCATCCGGAAACACATCAGGGTATCGACAGACGACCCTGATTTGATCCGGAGTTGGCTTGGCTACACTTTGGTTGCGGGTAAATTTTCTGGGTAGTTTTTCAGATAAGTGTTCTATTATTATTCCGGTGCTACTTGTCATGGTGATGGCCTTCTTGGCGCAGTCTATCAATCCATGGTGTTTCGCCATCCAGTCCATACCCAGGACTACTTCCAATCCTTTTGTTCCCAGAACAATCAAGTTTGCATAAAAGTCTATTTCATGGATTCTGATGGGTACATCTTTGCAAAATTTTCTAGCTTTAGTGGTTGATCCAGGTATTTGAACTACCATGACATGTTTCAAGCTGATTGGTTGAATCTTACTAGTGCACACAAAATCTTCTGTAACGAACGAATGCGATGCTCCGGAATCAAACAACACTCTTGCTGGTATTGAGTTAACAGAGAACATACCCAACACCACGTCAGGTGCTTCCTGGGCTTCCTCAGCATTCATGTGGTAGAGGCGACCTCCGCGGTTGTGCGGGTTGTTGGGGGTGAACTTCTTGCCGGTGGAGACACGGCGTTGCTGCTGAGCTGGTGGTGCGGGGTTGCCTGCGAGCTTGGCGAGCCTCTTGGGACACTCATTGGAGTAATGCCCCACTACACCACACTCATAGCAAGTGATGGTGGTCTTGCCTCGCTTGTTCGCGACGGGGATTGCATTGCTCCCGGTCCTTGGTGCGGTGTTGGTGTTGTTGTTGCTGTTGTTGTTGTTGGGGGCTCTCGGCGGAGCGCGGTTGAAGTTGTTGTTGGTGTTGTTGTTGTAGTGGCCTCCTGGCCTGGGGTTTCCTCCACTCCGGTTCTGATATACCGGACGTGACATCTGTGCATTGGGCTTGTTGGTCCTGAAGCCTCCGCCTGAGTTGGGGCGATACCTTGGGGCATTGCTAGGCCCACTCTGATTCATCATGCGGCGCTTGCGGTTCTCGCTGGCTTGGTGCAGTTTGCCCTCCATCTGAATGGCGGAGTCAACAAGGGCTTCGAGGTCCGCAAAGGGGATGTTGATCAACACAGTCTGCATCTCATCATGCAGTCCATTCAGAAACCTTTCCTTCCTCTTCTCAGTAGTATCAGTCTCATCCGGGGCGTACCTTGACAGTGTGAGAAACTTGTCGCGGTATTCCACCACGGACATCCGGCCTTGCTTCAGTTCACGGAACTCATCTCTCATCTTCTTTATCGGACCCGGGGTACATGGTACTTGCTGAACTTGAGCTTGAAATCTGCCCAAGTCATGAACCGTCCCGCGTTCATGGCACGGGTGCTTGTCCACCAAGCTCTTGTCTGGTCCTGCTAAGTAGTGCGTGGCAAATAGCACTTTCTCATTCTCTTCAACTCCAGCTACTTCTAGATTGTTCTCCATAGTTTGGAGCCAATCATCTGCATCAAGTGGTTCCTCAGTCTTGCTGAAAACTGGTGGGTTGGTATTCTGGAAGTTCTTGAGCTTGGATCCTGGATGATCATGGTGGCCTTGATTGTTGTTGACAAGCTGTTGAAGTGCTGCAATGTTGGCTTGCCTTTCAGCTCTTTCTGCTTCTCTATCTTCCAGCATAACTTGCAACATCTGCATCATTGCGTCTTGATTCATGTTGCGAGTTGGAGGGGCCATCTGAGTATTTGAGATAGATCATGAGATAAGAGGGAAATTTTCTATGGCTGATTTTGTGTTTGAGTTCAAAAGCTTAAAACTTGAAGTCTTTTCATGATGACACAAACATACATTCATTCATAGCAAACAACACACATTACAAGCTTACACACTAAGGGTTTTAAGAACCCTTCTTCTCCAAGCTACGATACATGGGGCGGGATACAACTCACACCTACGGTAGTGCATAAGTGAAACTACTCTTCATCCACGTCGATGGGAACGATCGCCTCCTCTTCGGCCTCCAGAAACTCATAGTCCTCCTCCTCAGTGAACTCATCCTCCTCAAAGTCATCGTCATCACTCAGGAAGTGTTCGCCTCCCTGAATGTCTTCTCCTTCCTCTTCCCTATCATACAGCTGGTCCTCCTGGGCCTTGACAGTGGCCTCCAAGGATGCTATCCTGGCGCGAAGGCGCTCAATGGTAGCGTTCTTCTTGGCATTCTTACGGCGGAGTGTCTTGCGGTCCTTTGCCAGCAGCTTGATAGCATCAGCGTGTTCAGCCAGTGCAATGTGGTTCTGGTTGACGTAGGTGCGGGCGTTGTCCAGATCCTGCTGAGTATGGTACAGCATGAAATCCAGATGCTCCACATGGTGCTTCAGCTCGGGGTGAGACTGCATGTCCATGGGTTCTCCAGCAGAGTTACGCCTCGCGAGGTGAGAAAAGCGAGGGTGCATGAGTGCTTCCCCGCTCATCCCACACAAACGGGCGAGTCCCTCCTGAAGGGCACGGGCGAGTCCATCCAGCCAGTTGCTTTCCATGAAGGAGAAGTGAATCCCCTCAGAGGTAGGAGTCTTCATCTTGCCCCTCAAGTCAGCGGTGATGATCCACTGCATCTCTCCGCCTGGCTGGTCACAGATCTCGACTCCGCGGAACTCCGGGTGAGGGCGGCCAAGGTGATCCGACAGGGCGTCGAGGTCCCTCTCGAAGATCAAACTTCCGCCGTTCCCCAGCTGGTAAAACGCGACGTTGGTTGGCTCCATCTGAAAGGGGAATTGGATGAGTAAGTTAGAGAGTGAACAAGTGTGTCAAAATTTTAGGTAGATTCATAAGGAAGAGCATGACTTCTTGTTTTCCCAAAGAACTCTAAGAGAAGACAAAGACTTAAATTTTCAGAATTACTTCATTTCATTTTGAAACTAAATTTTTCAGAACGTCCATTTCTAACTAGGGTCTCCTAAGGTCAAACAATGGCTCTGATACCAACTTGTCAACACCCGGATTTTTAAGCCCGGATGCCTATTATGTCATACATCGCAATCCCAGGAATATTGTTGTTGCGAGGCATAATAGTTAAGTATCACAGTCATCATTCATTACAAACCATAATGTCTTACAACTTGGAATCACATGATCCATATTACACAAATAGTTGACCTAATGATCAACGAACAAACACCAGTTCATAGCGGAAGCGTAAGATACAAGGACTCTCTAGTCCACAGGCCAACGCTTGACGTTAGAAGCTCCTAGTGGTGGTAGACGTCCTGCTGATCGTCATCCTCGTACTGCTGCTCGGCTTCATATTCTGGCCATTTGAATAGCCAGGGACAAAGCCGTGAGTACTTTAAGTACTCGCAATCTAATACTAAAGTAAGTACTAACATTACTATGGAAAGTGTTCTAAGCTCTAAGTTTATTTGCATAAAGCCAATTTTATTTGATAAACATTTCTGTAAACAAAACCCCAAGTGCTAACTAACTCAAGTGGGAACATTAGTGTCATTCCCACAACTCTGTTGTGATTCAAATCAAATTCACCAGTTCAAGTTCAGTTCAAAAACACCAGTCACATAGCTATAAGTTCTGATGACGAAAACAGAATGGCCTTTCCAATTGTCCATATCCGCGGACGCGGCTATTCGAATAGTTCTACACTCTGCAGAGGTTGCACACTTGTGCCACAACATTTGATTTCATCCGTCAGGGATAAAACCCTGAATAATCGTAACTCGATACGCGGATCATCAACCGTTAACCTTTCATTTACACACCCTAGTATAGGCACCTCTCCCCATGAGCTTGGCCTCCCGGTGAAAACCAAGCTGTTAACCCGGGAACTGCACAGGGCTTGGCCGTACAATTCACCATCAATTCGCATCATTTCTCAACAACGGGGGCAGCCTCAAGCATAACCCCTATGATGTGTGTTTAGAGGGAACCCATACTAAGACACATAAATTTCCAGCTAAGCCCTACCCATAATCAGGTATTGTGGGGGTACATAAGAATTGGAATGGTATCGCATCCAACTCAATCATCAGTTTTTAGCCAAAGTCACCAAGTCAACTTCAATGTCATATTCACCTTCAAAATCTTTCAATGGAAATGACTAATCATTCCAAGGTTTTCAACCATCATCATCTCATCAACACATGTTCCCATCTAGAGTAGTCAATTTAAATTTAGCACTAGCCACTAGGTGTGAGGGGTGCTAAGTATTTGCTTTGCTTCTAGGCTAAGTTTGATACTCTTGTACTAACTCCGTACTAATCTAGTAAAACATAAACCAAAGGTACTTTGATAAAACAAAGGTAAATAAAGCTTGTAAAGTAAAACTGGGAAATAGGATCATAAGCATAAAGTAAATGGGGTAATGCCGTGCTCATGGTGAGCTTTGCACTTTGCAAGAGTATTATCTTGCCTTGGTTGGGAAACTGGTCAAAGTGGTCTTCTTCTTCCTGGAAGTAGACCTCCTCCTCCTCCGGGTACTCCTCGGTACTAGCGTCTAAAATACGAATACGGAGTACACAATCATCACACCAAACTAATTTACTAAACTATGCACAACCATGGTTCACACACTTAAACTAGCATCACACATTACTATTAAGTTGGTGGATGTGTTTTTCTTAATATTTAAGAAAAATAATTTCCTCTCATACTAGTCTTAATGTTACTTTGAATTATTCAGAGAAATAATTTCCTCTCATTATCTTATTAAGATTTAATTTCTCTTATGCATAATATGTGACCTAGGTTGACCCAAGTCAACCTCTTCACACTTATCATTTGGAGAAAAAGATTTAAATGAGGTGAGCACCTCATACCATTTAATTCTAGCATATCAAAGATTTAATATCACCAACAATTCCTATGGGACCTAAATAACCAGAGTCTCCACTTCATTTGGAATTGGTGGTGACAAGATTTAAATGAGGTAAACTCCCACATAAGATTTCATAATAGTTTTGGACAATATCTTTGACTAGAAATAGCCATAAAGGCCTTTAAATCAACTAAACCATTATCATTCAAAGTAAGCATGGCATATTTTTGTAGAAACAATTAGTATAAGTGAAATGTGAATTATGGGAGGTGGAATTTACTGAAAAGCATTTATGGTTGATTTTTAAGAATTATTATAAGGCATAAAAGTCCCTGCCTTGTTTATTTTGTCATTTTAATTCTACAATAGATCTAGGGTTCTATCCAGTGGCATTGTGTAGATAATTTCCTAAGGTTTCCAAAAATATAAGGTTTGTAAAATTTGGCCCAGTAGATTTGTCACTATTGAATTTCAAAGTTTGCATCAGATTAAGAGATTTTTCTAATTTCCAAATTTGAATTCAAACGGTGGGCTTCGCGCGGGAAAGAACTTGGGCTGCGGAGAGAAAAAGAGTTGGGCCGGCCCACTTCGCGTCCAGCGCGAGCAGGCCGTCTGACGGCGGGACCCACACGTCAGCGGAACTTACTTACCGAACCGGTACTTGCTGTGTGGAGCGTTAGATCAGGCGATGATCCAACGGCTGGAGGTTGTCGTCGTCGACGGCGAGAGGCAGTGGCGAGCGCGGCGGCAGCAGGGGGTCGGAGGGGTCGTCGGAGCTCCGGCGGTCGTCGGAGTGGTGCGCCGCGTCGTTGTCGATGATGGGGAGGCGCCTGGAAGCAGCGGCGCGTCCTGGGGCGTGTGTGTGCACGCCTGGGCGCGTCTGGCCACGTCGACGCCCGCGTGTGCACGCGTCGGGGTGACCATGGGGGGGCACGGGCAGGTTCAGGGGAGTGCAGAGAGGGTCCAGGACATGGTGGTGCATCTCTGAGGTGAGAGGGGAGAGAGAGGGCATGGGATGGCCATGTCATGCCACGGCATGGCATGGTTTGGGTTGTTTAATACAAACCCTGTCCAGTGCAAGTTGTGGAGTTGATGTGGTGAGGTGAGAGGGAAGCTCCAGGGTGCAGAGAGGTCAAGGTTGGACCAAGTCCAAGTAGAGAATGAGGTATGGGCACAAATTGATACCCTGCCTGCCAAGTGTTTGTGGAAATGCCCGAAAGAAAAATATTTTCGAATTTTGAAATTCTTTTTGGTGGGTTGTGTTCAAATATTAAGTGAAGCATTTTGGTGGTGGTGGTGGTCAAAATGGAATTGATATGCAAAATCACATTTTGCATATGATCTTAAATCTGTGAGAAAGTTCCAACTTTGCTTGCTTCCCATTTGAAATTGGTGAAGAATTTGGGGTGGTGACTTTGGGCAAAGTTGTAGTGCTTGATGTTGTCTTGGATGAGGTGTAAAGAAATGGTCCAGGGTAGAAGTGAAAACTCCCAAGTCAGGGGCTCAAAGTGAGCATCAGACTAAAAATGGCACAAGTGACCATATTTCATGTGACTTGGAAATTGAATTTGATTTTGGTTTGAGTTGAGTTTCTTCACGTCCAAAAGTATTTAAAAGGGTTTAGTAACCATCTTCAACCAATGGTGCAAGCCAAAGTGGGTTAGGTTAAGTATTTGCAAAATGGCATAGGCCTTATGTGAGAGTGAAATGGATTTTTGGGAATCCTTTCTATTTTGTTTTTATTTGGCTAGGGTTGATCAAGTGATCATTGCTATTGTTCTAGAATGAGAGTAACACACAAACAAGCATCATGGCAATTGCACACTCAAAAATATAAATAAAGTGATCTAATATGCATAGTCCTATATGATGAGAAAAGTTTTTGTTGGCCCCAAATGTTGGATTCTTGAATTCTCTCTTTTGTTTATTTTGTTGAAACTTGGGATGTTACAAAAACGACGACCCGCAACATCTCGCATATTTCCGACTTTGTTTCGATACATTTCTGCCCAAAATGGGACCCACATGAAATGATGGACCGCCAGAACCACCGGCCGGGGTTCACCAGTTTGGCAACGTGTGAAGCCGAGGTTACCTTTACACATAAAATAACGTGTCCCGGTTCTAAAAATGATTTTTCCAAATTTTTTGGGGCGACAGAAAGTGGACGCTTAGTTCAAATCCGGACCGTTTCCAACTGAATCGGCAGGAAACCGCACGGAGCCGCAGGTCTACCCAGAAAGCTAACCCGCGCGGCACGGTCCCGCTGAATTATTGAATGCACCCTTTGTAGCTGCTTCACAAAAATAGCCCGCTTCGACACTCGGGAAATGGGAAACGGGTTTTACGTGGCACCGAAAAGGGAACACTGCATACGGCGTTGCTTCCCGTCCCAAGGAACACACCCGTACCTGATATGGGCTCGTTCCGACAAACTATGCGTGTCCGGAGGGCAATACCTAGCTCTTTTGCCCAAAAAGCCAGATAACTCCGGACGTGATAGCTCATTTCGTGAAGGGTTTTTCAGAAGAACATCTGTATCCCACATCCGTCTTTTGTTCTCGCTACTAGGTCACATAAAACGATGGCCCGCAACGTCTCGCATATTTCTGACTTTGTTTCGATACATTTCTGCCCAAAATGGGACCCACATGAAATGATGGACTGCCAGAACCGCCGGTCGGGGTTCACCCGGTTGGGAACGCGCGAAACCGAGGTTACCTTTACACATAAAATAATGTGCCCATTCTAAAAATGATTTTTCCAAAAATTTTAGGGCGACAGAAAGTGGACGCTTAGTTCAAATCCGGACCATTTCCAGCGGAATCGGCAGGACACCGCACAGAGCTGTAGGTCCACCGAGAAAGCTAACCCGCGCAGCACGCATGTGATCCGCGGTGTATATGTGTTCCTCTATCAACGTGAGAGGTCTCGCTGAATTATTGAATGCGCTCTCTGTAGCTGCTTCACAAAAATAGCCGCTTCGGCACTCGGGAAATGGGAAACGGGTTTTTCGTGGCACCGAAAGGAAAACACTGCATACGGCGTTGGTCCCGTCCCAAGTTACACGCACGTGCCCGATATGGGCTCGTTCCGACAAACTATGTGTGTCCGGAGGGCAATACTTAGCTCTTTCTCCCTAAAAGCCATATAATTCCGAACGTGATAGCTCATTTCGTGAAGGGTTTTTCAGAAGAACATCCGTATCCCACATCCGTATTTTGTTCTCGCTACTAGGTCACATAAAACGACGCCCCGCAACGTCTCACATATTTCCGACTTTGTTTCGATATATTTCTGCCAAAAATGGGACCCACATGAAATGACAGACCGCCAGAACCGCCGGCCGGGGTTCACCGGGCTGGGAACGCGAGAAACCGAGGTTACCTTTACAAATAAAATAACGTGTCCTGGTTCTAAAAATGATTTTTCCAAAAATTTTGGGGCGACAGAAAGTGGACGCTTAGTTCAAATCCGGACCGTTTCCAGCGGAATCGGCAGGACACTGCACGGAGCCGCAGGTCTACCCAGAAAGCTAACCCGCGCGGCACACATGTGATCCGTGGTGTATATGCGTTCCTCTATCAACCTGCCTCTATCAACCTGCAGAGGTCCCGCTGAATTATTGAATGCGCCCCCTGTAGCTGCTTCACAAAAATAGCCCGCTTCAGCACTCGGGAAATGGGAAACGGGTTTTTCGTGGCACCGAAAGGGAAAAACTGCATATGGCGTTGGTTCCCATGTCCGGAGGGCAGTGCCTAGCTCTTTTTCCCTAAAAGCCATATAAGTCCGGACGTGATAGCTCATTTCATGAAGCTTTTTCAGAAGAACATTCGTATCCCACATCCGTCTTTTGTTTTCGCTACTAGATCACATAAAATGACACCCCACAACGTCTCGCATATTTCCAACTTTATTTTGATACATTTATGCCCAAAATAGGACCCACATGAAATGACAGACCGCCAGAACCGCCGGCCGGGTTCACCGGGAACGCGCGAAACCGAGGTTACCTTTACACATAAAATAATGTGTCCCGGTTCTAAAAATGATTTTTCCAAAAAATTGGGGCGACAGAAAGTGGACGCTTAGTTCAAATCCGGACCGTTTCCAGCGGAATAGGCAGGACACCGCACAGAGCCGTAGGTCTACCCAGAAAGCTAATCCGCGCGGCACACATGTGATTCGTGGTGTATATGCGTTCCTCTATCAATGTGCAGAGGTCCTGCTTCACAAAAATAGCCCGCTCCGGCACTCGAGAAATGGGAAACGGGATTTTAGTGGCACCAAAAAGGAAACACTGCATACAGCGTTGGTTCCCGTCCCAAGGCACACGCACGTGCCCGATATGGGCTCGTTCCGACAAACTATGCGTGTCCAGAGGGCAATGCCTAGCTCTTTTGCCCTAAAAGTCGTATAACTCCGGACGTGGTAGCTCATTTCGTGAAGGTTTTTTCAGAAGAACATCCGATCCCACATCTATCTTTTGTTCTAGCTACTAGGTCACATAAAACGACGGCTCGCAACATCTCGCATATTTCCGACTTTGTTTCGATACATTTCTGCCCAAAATGGGACCGACATGAAATGATAGACCGCCAGAACCGCCGTCCGGGGTTCACCGGGTTGGGAATGCGCAAAGAAAACTCAAATAAGTATATATAGTAATAATACACTGCGGAACTAGAACCACACACGATTAATACACTTACAGAAATAGACCCACACATACACAAACAAAACACTAAATAACTACTAGACCCACATGCCATTGTGCCATGAACCGTTCATACGCCTCGGCAATGGTAATCCGCCGCTGCCCTTGACGGTGGTGCCACTCTTCCGTTGCTGAGGAAAATTGCGGCACCGGAGAGAAACATGGCTTCTTCCAAAGAACTTAACTCCGCGAAGTTCATTTGGTGGCGCGGTTGGGCAAACCTCCAAGCCGCAGTGTTGTATGCACGGGCAACCTCCTCCTTACAATTGACGGTGTCGAGCCACACACGCACTCCGGTAGCGGAGATTTCAGCCGCGAAACGGCCCCACCGCAAACGGACGCCTGTGAAGCCCGTGTTGCTATGGTTGGTACGGCGACGAGGAGGCATCTCGACGGCTGCAGAGGATGGAGTCTTCGTTGGTGGTGTTTGGAGGAGAGTTGAAGGTGCCGGTGCTAGAGAGGAGAAGTGCTGGTGGATGTGGAGGAGAAATGCCCGAGACATGGGTATATATAGGGAGGGCGAGTGCTGAAATGGCGGGAAAGAAACGGCGGAAAAATATGGCGGGAAAGAAACGGCGGGAAAGAAGAGAGAAATGGCGGGAAAGAAGAGGGAAATTGACCTTTGCAGTGTGCTTTTTAGAATTACACACGGCAACACCATCTTTGTCGTGTTCTTTTTAACATGGCACACGGCAAAGCCATCTTTGACGTGTTTCTTGCTCTTTTGCACACGGCGAAGGTTTCGCGCCAAAATGCTGCCGACATTCTACTTCGCGCGGGAAAAGTTGGCGGGAGGGGAGGGCCGGTTGTGCGCGGGAGAAGGACCTTTGCCGTGTGCCCCGGGACACACGGCAAAGCCATGTCGTTATGACGACGCCGTCTTGAGCGCTCGCCCGAGACAAGTGTCGCAGCCTTTGCCGTGCCACAGACCTTTGCCGTGTGTCTTGACCGAGGTTCGCCGTGTTCAACTCTTTGCCGTGTTCTTTTTCGGACCTTTGCCGTGATTGTTTTTTTGCCGTGTTCTTTTCTCAGATGTTGTCGTGTTTTAAATCTTTGTCGTGTTATTTTTCCGTGGAACACGGCAAAGCTAGTAATTGTCGTGTTCCGAGGCGTATGGCACACGGCAAAGGTTGGGCAACACGGCAAGGGTCACAACATAATACTGACAGTTTAATCAAAACAAGCATCAGGTTAGCGAGGGAGAAAAACACATGACAATCTTGATGACATGAAATAGCCAACCTTTGTTGAAATACATCCACACATGTGGCACATTGCAATTTCAATGTTTCAGAATCCCTAATTAACCTACCATTTCTGTCTGGTAGCAATACTACCCAACACACGTTACACAACCGATCGATATGGAACACAAATCACAGTTAGCATATCCAGTCTAGTACGAACAATTTAAGCATCCAGTACACGCTTAGTAAGATGCATCATTCAGTAGCGATTGTCACGACCAAAAACGAAGAACCTAATGCTACCAAAATCCATTTCGCGAACACTAGTTCGAAGGCCTGTGCTGCTAAAATTGGGTACGCAGAGAAACGAAAGCTAGAGCTTACTGCCGGCGGGTCTAAGCCCAACCGACCCGCAGCACCAGGTAATCGTAGCGATACCCATCAAGTACGGCGATCGCTGACTCGGCGTCGCCCTTGTGAAAGAAGTTCACCACGGCCATCCCCTTGCTTCTTCCTGTCTTGTAGTCCCTGGCAATGGACACACGGCGAAGACGCCAGAAGGTGAAGAGATCCCGGACGTCCTTCTCGTCCGCGTCCAGTGAGAGATTGGTCACCCGGACAGCCACCTTGGCGCTGTCCCTGGGCACAACGGCGGCGATCCTCTTAGGTGGAACATAGAGACCGATCCCTCCAGTAACTGCACCTGGCATATATCAAACGATTTATCAACTACTCTGAACTGACAAGATATTTACGGAGATTACTAACAGCATGAACGAAGAACAAGCATCCGGCTTCCGAAAATCCGAACGCGGACACACCCGAGCGGGTGAGCCGTGCCGCGGCACACACGCTCGCGCCCCAGCCACCCTCGCGCGTGCGCACGCCAGGCCGGTGCACATCGCCGCCGCACGCGCGCCGCACCGAGCAAACACGCGCACGACGCACTAAACTAAACAAACTGGATTGCGTGCGAACTCCCAGCCGCAGCGAACGCAGTTCCGTATAGCAAGACGCGGAATCGATCGAGAGTAGTGCTACTGCTAGAGAGAGGAGGAGGAGGAGGGGGAGGAGGAGGTGGTGGACCTGGAGAAGAGTTCCCTGGAAATCGGATGATCTCGTGCGACACCGTGGTGACCGAAGAGGCGTCGCCGTACTCAGCGGCGTTGCCGAATTTCGCCCAGGATCGGCGCGCCGCGGCGGCGGCGACGCGCGCGGGGACCATGCGCGCCCTTCTCGTGACCTTGACCTTCTGGCCGAGCTGGTTGTAGCGGAACTCGACCGTCGTGTTGAACAGGTCCTCGTCTGGGACGGGGAAGACGCGGGACGGGAGCGGGGGGCGGCCGCCCTCCTTGCCGGGGCCGAGGACAGGGCGCGGCAGCAGCGAGCCCTGCAGGTGGTTGCCCTCTGGGGCGAGGGTGCTGTCGAGGCCGACGAGGCGCGGGGCTTCCGCGCGGTCAAGGGAGTCTCCGATCTCGTCGGGGCCGACGAAGCGGCGCGGGGCGTGGGGGCTGTCGAGGCCGACGAGGTGCGGGGCGAGCGCGTGGTCGAGGCGGGCTCCGATCCCGTCGGGGCCGACGACGCGGCGCGGCTGGAGCTCGCGGGAGACGTGGTACTCGACGTTGACGTCGTCGTCGTCGTCGTCGGAGACATCGCCCCAGCGACCGATGCCCCTCATCTGTAGACGGCCTTGGAGTGGCGGCGGTCCTTCTCTATGCTACGGGTTTGCAGAAGCTTGCTGCTTGTTTGGTTGGATGGCGGTTATGCTTGTAGAGAGAGAGAGAGAGAGAGAGAGAGAGAGAGAGAGAGAGAGAGGGCCCTCTGCGCTCCTTTTATTCCGGCGAGAGGTCTGCGGTGGAGACAATCTCTGGAATGATCGATTGAGGCTTTTGCATATGGGCCGGCCCGGCCCGGCCGGCCTGGGACTGGTTAGCTCTGTATCAACTTTTTTGCCCCATCCTCTGAGATGTATACCGGATGACGAACGCCTTCAAAACAGAACCAAACACATTAGTGTATCACATATCTTCGACGGAGCGACGTAACCGTTTGCGATCACGCGGTCGAACCCAGGCCAGCAGCCCCACGCATATTGATTGGCCTGTCTGCGGAAACCCAAATATGTGCTGAGTTTACGTCTTCACAGACGTGCCAAGTGACCGACGTTCCTCACGTAGGGCCACTACGCTACAAAGCAAAGGCGAAGGCGTTAAAGAAGTTGTTGTCCACGCCCACGTCAAAGGCAAGCACATGAATCTGAAGGAGACGAAAAGATGCAACGGCGGCCTCATAGCATGTGTAGGTCACCGCTGAAATGGCCTGGCAGATGCCGGTGAAAGCCAACGCCCACGTAGGCCTGCATCCTGGCCTAAAAGAGGCAATGCTCTTCGTCAAGCAAGAGAGGATCATCGACATCGCTCCCCCAACCACGTCGGTGAGCTCGGTAAATTCTCAACTGCGTCCTAAAACGTTTGTACCCTCGCAGGTCCACGCGGCCTCCCGGTGCGTGCCCGACACCGCGCAGGTCCAGTTGAATGGGGCCCCGGTTCCCGACCTCAACCTGATGCCGAGAAGCGGTGACTCGGGCCCAACCTCGACACAAAAGATGCAACCGGTCACGGAGGAGAACATGTCGGTGACCCGCAACCAGTTTGACGAAAATGCACCATCTGCCCGACGATGGACGACGCGGTACGTTTGCTCTCATAGTCTCGGTCCGGATTGTCTCATTTATCTGATGCACGGTGATTCATAGGCCCATTAGGCGGGACGCAGGGAGAGCGATATTGCAGCCATGATATGCAGCCTCGGCCTCGTCTGCAGAGGCAACGTCGGGACATGCATGTAAAATGCATACATGAACTTTTTCCTTTATCATATTGAATTCCTACATATTTGCAACATATATGATGATAATACCATATTTTACATTTATTTATGAGGATTTACAAATGATCCCGTTTATTTGGTTCATAACTCTGAAGAGCAGGAAAACCCTGTTTTGCGTATTTTTCACTTTCAGAGACCTATACAGAGTCAAATTGACCTGAAATTTTTGGAGCGTCACTTTTTCATCGGGATAAGCAACCTGGGCCTTGGAACCACACCTAGAGAGGCCCGAGGCCCAAAAGAGCATAGTTGGCCTGCCCTACCTTGTTGGGCGCGCCACCCAACCTTTTTCGGACGTCGATCGTCCAATCACCCCTGATTCTTTCGTCCACCGACGTATTTTGACCTAAAAATTACTATATATATGGCCCCGAAGAGTTCTCGGGAAGAGAGCGCCGCACAAACATAGAAACACAAAAACGAAGGCTGCTTCAGAAAAGATTGGAGGGGGAATGAAACTCCGCCGGAGGGATCTCCACCTTATCCAACGTCTTCATCATCATCACCATGATCAAGGGAGAGTAGTCCACCTCTAGACTACGGGTTTGTGGCAGTAGCTTGATCTATTTCTCTCATGTTCTTCATAGTTCTTAGTGCCATATGAGCTGCCTCACATGATTATGGCTATATTTGTAATACCTATGTGGTGGACCCTTATTCTATGATATTGTGCTATGAGATATGATCATAATATGTGTAAGATGTATTGATAGATGCATATTATGTACCCCATTCTTAAATACTTGTTCTGATCAAATAACTATGCAAAAGCGTGTGTGGGGTGATGTGTGTATTAGATGGAGTAGCGTGGTTTTAGTGATTGGATAGGGACAATGTTTTCAATATCTATTATGGCCTTGGCCTTTTCTTTTGCTACCTCACTAGGGATAAAGTGAATGCATGTGCTATGTTCGTCAAGTGACAGTAGTGATGATCTTTTTTGTTCAAGGTAGCATATTTGATATTCAAATATCATGCCAAAGTACTTATGCCTATGCTCTGTTAATTCTTAATACAAGATTACATGGAGTTTTTCCTTTCTTGTGGAGTGTAAGAGAGATATGTTGTATTATCTCTATGTTAGGACGTGATGCCATATTAATTATAATCTTACGCATACAATTATTTGCACCTACATATCTCATTGATGAATTACTATTAGTCCACTACAACTTAAAGAGAGAATAGTCAAGTGAAGCCATAAACCCTGGTCCACTTTTTATCATAAGAAACACCTTTATATTGCTTTTATCTTATTTTCTATTTGTTGCACTATTTTAATTCAAAAATACAAAAAAATTACTTTTCTTATTTGCATCTAGAACCCTAGAAACAATCAACCACTTTACAGTTTTTACTTAGTTATTTTTATCTAGTCTAGTTTTACTTGTTTTTATTTTTACTTGTGTTTATTTACTTACATGAAACCATATGCTTGACAACTACATGGTGGAGTTGGGGACCAAGGCATTTACTTTACTTACAGGATTGCTAGAAGAAGGAAGAAGGGAATATTCTTTGTCCAGTTACCCGAGAGTTCGATATAAACCCTCGAGTCACCCTTGTGGGGAAAATATTCTATTGACACAACACTCTGCATTTGGAGTCCCAATGTTATCAAGACATTTTCTGGCGCCGTTGCGAGGAACTGAAAAGAGTGCATTACAGTGGTTGACAACTTCCACAGCAAGTGCAAGATATTTTCTGGCGACATAAGAGGTATTTTCTACAAGAATCTTCTTTCAACCGCGTCTCACCAAAGCTTGGGGAGGTAACATCACTATGGGTTCTCTTATCTCTTTTAGATTTTGCATCGTATTTTATTTGTCTTGTTTTTAGTTTTTGTTTGCTTGTTTTTAGTTCTTGCTTGTTAGTACTTTTTTTTAAAATTTAAAAACACATAAACATTAGTAGTAACTGTCTTCTAAAAATCATGGGGAATGAAATACTAAATTGTGCGATTACACAAACACTCGTAATGACCACACCGACGGAGGGCCTCAGGCCCCGGCAACACTCTGCACTTGTAGTCCCAATGTTATCAAGACATTTTCTGGAGCCATTGCGAGGAACTGAAAAGAGTGCATTGCAGTGGTTGGCAACTACCACAGCAAGTGCAAGATATTTTCAAGCGATGTAAGAGGTATTTTCTACAAGAATCTTCTTACAACCGCGTTTCACCAAAGTTTGGGGAGGTAACATCACTGTGGGTTCTCTTATCTCTTTTAGATTTTGCATCGTATTTTATTTGTCTTGTTTTTAGTTTTTATTTGCTTGTCTTTAGTTTTTGCCTGTTAGTACTTTTTCTTAAAAATTAAAAAACACATAAAAATTAGTAGTAACTGTCTTCTAAAAATCATGGGGGAATGAAATACTAAATTGTGTGATTACATAGACACTCCTAATGACCACACCGACGAAGGGCCTCAGGCCCCGGCCGAAAAGTTGCGCCACCCTACTATACCATTGGAGTTCCCCCATCTCCCATGGAACCCAGCGGGCGGCACCTCGCCATCCCAGCCGTCGTCTTTGACGCGGAGGGCGCCGCTACCTCTGCCGGCGAGGGCAACGGCGGCGGCCAGTGGGATAGGGCTGGAGGCGGTGGGGGGGGGGGGGTGATACGTCTCAAACGTATCTATAATTTCTTATGTTCCATGCTACTTTTATGATGATACTCACATGTTTTATACACATTATATGTAATATTTATGCGTTTTCCGGAACTAACCTATTGACGAGATGCCGAAGGGCCAGTTGCTGTTTTCTGCTGTTTTTGGTTTCAGAAATCCTAGTAAGGAAATATTCTCGGAATCGGACGAAATCAACGCCCAGCATCTTAGAATTCCACGAGGCTTCCAGAACACCCCGAGAGCCACCAGAGGGGGGCCACAGGGCCACCAGATGATAGGGCGGCGCGGCCCAGGGGGAGCGCGCCCCCTACTGTGTGGCTGCCCCGTCAGCCCTCCGACTCCGCCTCTTCGCCTATTTAAGCCTCCTCGACCTAAATCTTCGAGACGGAAAAGCCATGGTACGAGAAACCTTCCAGAGCCGCCGCCATCGCGAAGCCAAGATCTGGGGGACAGGAGTCTCTGTTCCGGCACGCTGCCGGGATGGGGAAGTGCCCCCGGAAGGCCTCTCCATCGACACCACCGCCATCTTCATCAACGCTGCTGTCTCCCATGAGGAGGGAGTAGTTCTCCATCGAGGCTAAGGGTTGTACCGGTAGCTATGTGGTTAATCTCTCTCCTATGTACTTCAATACAATGATCTCATGAGCTGCCTTACATGATTGAGATTCATATGAGTTTTGTATCACTATTCATCTATGTGTTACTCTAGTGATGTTATTAAAGTACTCTATTCCTCCTCCACGGTGTAATGGTGACGAGTGTGTGCATCGTGTAGTACTTGGTGTAGGTTATGATTGTAATCTCTTGTAGATTATGAAGTTAATTATTGCTATGATAGTATTGATGTGATCTATTCCTCCTTCATAGTGTGATGGTGACAGTGTGCATGCTATGTTAGTACTTGATGTAATTGCAATGATCTATCATGCACTCTAAGGTTATTTAAATATGAACATTGAATGTTGTGTGATACGGCTCCGACGTATCGATAATTTCTTATGTTCCATGCCACATTATTGATGATATCTACATGTTTTATGCACACTTTATGTCATATTCGTGCATTTTCTGGAACTAACCTATTAACAAGATGCCGAAGAGCCGATTCGTTGTTTTCGCTGTTTTTGGTTTCAGAAATCCTAGTAACGAAATATTCTCGGAATTGGACGAAATCAACGCCCAGGGTCCTATTTTGCCACGAAGCTTCCAGAAGACCGAAGAGGAGACGAAGTGGGGCCACGAGGCGGCCAAACCCTAGGGCGGCGCGACCTGGCCCTTGGCCGCGCCGACCTGTGGTGTGGGGCCCTCGTGTGGCCCCCTGACCTGCCCTTCCGCCTACTTAAAGCCTCCATCGCGAAACCCCCAGTACCGAGAGCCACGATACGGAAAACCTTCCAGAGACGCCGCCGCCGCCAATCCCATCTCGGGGGATTCTCGAGATCTCCTCCGGCACTCTGCCGGAGAGGGGATTCATCTCCCGGAGGACTCTTCACCGCCATGGTCGCCTCCGGAGTGATGAGTGAGTAGTTCACCCCTGGACTATGGGTCCATAGCAGTAGCTAGATGGTTGTCTTCTCCTCATTGTGCTTCATTGTTGGATCTTGTGAGCTGCCTAACATGATCAAGATCATCTATCTGTAATGCTATATGTTGTGTTTGTCGGGATCCGATGGATAGAGAATACTATGTTATGTTAATTATCAAGTTATTACCTATGTGTTGTTTAAGATCTTGCATGCTCTCCGTTATTAGTAGAGGCTTTGGCCAAGTTTTCGCTATTAACTCCAAGAGGGAGTATTTATGCTCGATAGTGGGTTCATGTCTCCGTGAACTGCGGGAGTGACGAAACCCCTAAGGTTATGGATGTGCTCGTTGCCACTAGGGATAAAACATTGATGCTATGTCCGAGGATGTAGTTATTGATTACATTACGCACCATACTTAATGCAATTGTCTCGTTGTTTTGCAACTTAATACTGGAAGGGGTTCGGACGATAACCCGAAGGTGGACTTTTTAGGCATAGATGCATGCTTGGATAGCGGTCTATGTACTTTGTCGTAATGCCCAATTAAATCTCACTATATTTATCATGACATGTATGTGCATTGTTATGCCCTCTCTATTTGTCAATTGCTCGACTGTAATTTGTTCACCCAACATGCTTTTATCTTATGGGAGAGACACCTCTAGTGAGCTGTGGACCCCGGTCCATTCTTTTATACTTGAAATACAAATCTGCTGCAATACTTGTTCTTTACTCGTGTTCTTGCAAACAATCATCTTCCACACAATACGGTTAATCCTTTGTTACAGCAAGCCGGTGAGATTGACAACCTCACCTGTTTCGTTGGGGCAAAGTACTTTGGTTGTGTTGTGCAGGTTCCACGTTGGCGCCGGAATCTCCGGTGTTGCGCCGCACTACAACCCGCCGCCATCAACCTTCAACGTGCTTCTTGACTCCTACTTGGTTCGATTAAACCTTGGTTTCTTACTGAGGAAACTTGCCGCGGTGCGCATCACACCTTCCTCTTGGGGTTCCCAACGGACGTGTCAACTACACGCATCAAGCAAATTTACGGCGCCGTTGCCGGGGAGATCAAGACACGCTGCAAGGGGAGTCTCCACTTCCCAATCTCTTTACTTTGTTTTTGTCTTGCTTTATTTTATTTACTACTTTGTTTGCTGCATTATATCAAAACACAAAAAAATTAGTTGCTAGCTTTACTTTATTTGCTATCTTGTTCGTTATATCAAAAAACACAAAAAAAAATTAGTTACTTGCATTTACTTTATCTAGTTTGCTTTATTTACTACTGCTAAAATGGCCACCCCTGAAAATACTAAGTTGTGTGACTTCATAACCACAAATAATAATGATTTCTTATGCACACCTATTGCTCCACCTGCTACTACAGCAGAATTCTTTGAAATTAAACCTGCTTTACTGAATCTTGTTATGCGAGAGCAATTTTCCGGTGTTAGTTCGATGATACTGCTGCCCATCTTAATAATTTTGTTGAACTATGTGAAATGCAAAAGTATAAGGATGTAGATGGTGATATTATTAAATTGAAATTGTTTCCTTTCTCATTAAGAGGAAGAGCTAAAGATTGGTTGATATCTCTGCCTAAGAATAGTATTGATTCTTGGACTAAATGCAAGGATGCTTTTATTGGTAGATATTATCCCCCTGCTAAAATTATATCTTTGAGGAGTAGCATAATGAATTTTAAACAATTGTATAATGAACATGTTGCTCAAGCTTGGGAAAGAATGAAATCTTTGGTTAAAAATTGCCCAACCCATCAACTGACTACTTGGATGATCATCCAAACCTTCTATGCAGGACTAAATTTTTCTTCGCGGAATTTATTGGATTCAGCTGCTGGAGGTACCTTTATGTCCATCACTCTTGGTGAAGCAACAAAGCTCCTGGATAATATGATGATTAATTACTCTGAATGGCACACGGAAAGAGCTCCACAAGGTAAGAAGGTAAATTCTGTTGAAGAATCCTCTTCCTTGAATGATAAGATTGATGCTATTATGTCTATGCTTGTGAATGATAGGACTAATGTTGATCCTAATAATGTTCCGTTAGCTTCATTGGTTGCCCAAGAAGAACATGTTGATGTAAACTTCATTAAAAATAGTAATTTCAACAACAATGCTTATCGGAACAATTCTAGTAATAACTATAGGCCATATCCTTATAATAATGGTAACGGTTATGTTAATTCTTATGGGAATTCTTACAACAATATTAGGAATACACCCCCTGGACTTGAAGCTATGCTTAAAGAATTTATTAGTACACAAACTGCCTTTAACAAATCTGTTGAGGAAAAGCTCAATAAAATTGATATTCTCGCTTCTAAGGTTGATAGTCTTGTCTCTGATGTTGATCTTTTGAAATCAAAAGTTATGCCTAATAGGGATATTGAAAATAAAATTGTTACTACAGCAAATGCCATCCAAGTTAGAATTAATGAGAATATAAGATTAATGGCTGAACTAGCGTGCTAGGTGGGATAGAGAAGAAAATGAAAAACTAGCTAAAGAGAAAAATGTAGCTAAAGTTTGGACTATTACCACCACTAGCAATGCTAATGATTCACATGTTGCTGCACCTCCTACTATCAATGATAAAATAATTGGTGTTGGCAATGTTTCTACTCCTAGTGCAAAGCGCGCAAAATTACCTGAAACTGCTAAAACTGCTGAAACTGCCTGTGATAAAACTGCTGAAATTTTTTCCAACATTGGGGATGATGATCCCATTGCTGTAGCTCATAATGATTTAGATTTTGATGATTGCCACATCTCTGAAGTTATAAAGTTCTTACAAAAACTTGCTAAGAGTCCCAATGCTAGCTCTGTAAACTTGGCTTTCACAAAACATATTACAAATGCTCTCATAAAAGCTAGAGAAGAGAAACTAAAACTTGAAACTTCTATTCCTAGAAAGTTAGAAGATGGTTGGGAGCCCATCATTAAAATGAGGGTCAATGATTTTGATTGTAATGCTTTATGTGATCTTGGTGCAAGTATTTCGTTATGCCTAAGAAAGTCTATGATATGCTTGACTTGCCACCATTGAAAAATTGTTATTTGGATGTTAATCTCGCTGATAATGCTAAAAAGAAACCTTTGGGGAGAGTTGATAATGTTCATATTATGGTTAACAATAACCTTGTCCCCGTTGATTTTGTTGTCTTGGATATTGAATGCAATGCATCCTGCCCCATTATATTGGGAAGACCTTTTCTTCGAACCGTTGGTGCTACTATTGATATGAAGGAAGGTAATATTAAATATCAATTTCCTCTCAAGAAAGGTATGGAACACTTCCCTAGAAATAGAATGAAGTTACCTTTTGATTCTATTATTAGAGCAAATTATGATGTTGATGCTTCATCTCTTGATGTTACTTGATATACACTTTCTACGCCTAGCTGAAAGGCGTTAAAGAAAAGCGCTTATGGGAGACAACCCATTGTTTTTACTACAGTATTTTTGTTTTGAATTTGAGTCTTGGAAGTTGTTTACTACTGTAGCAACCTCTCCTTATCTTAGTTTTATGTTTTGTTGTGCCAAGTAAAGTCTTTGATAGTAAAGTGAATACTAGATTTGGATTACTGCGCAGAAACAGATTTCTTTGCTGTCACGAATCTGGGTCTAATTCTCTGTAGCTAACTCAGAAAATTATGCCAATTTACGTGAGTGATCCTCAGATATGTACGCAACTTTCATTCAATTTGGGAATTTTCATTTGAGCAAGTCTGGTGCCTTAATAAAATCCATCTTTACGGACTGTTCTGTTTTGACAGATTCTGCCTTTTATTTCGCATTGCCTCTTTTACTATGTTGGATGAATTTCTTTGATCCATTAATGTCCAGTAGCTTTATGCAATGTCCAGAAGTGTTAAGAATGATTGTGTCACCTCTGAACATGTTAATTTTTATTGTGCACTAACCCTCTAATGAGTTGTTTCGAGTTTGGTGTGGAGGAAGTTTTCAAGGATCAAGAGAGGAGTATGATACAATATGATCAAGGAGAGTGAAAGCTCTAAGCTTGGGGATGCCCCGGTGGTTCACCCCTGCATATTCTAAGAAGACTCAAGCGTCTAAGCTTGGGGATGCCCAAGGCATCCCCTTCTTCATCGACAACATTATCAGGTTCCTCCCCGAAACTATATTTTTATTCCGTCACATCTTATGCACTTTGCTTGGAGCGTCGGTTTGTTTTTGTTTTTTGTTTTGTTTGAATAAAATGGATCCTAGCATTCACTGTATGGGAGAGAGACACGCTCCGCTGTAGCATATGGACAAGTATGTCCTTAGGCTTTACTCGTAGTATTCATGGCGAAGTCTCTTCTTCGTTAAATTGTTATATGGTTGGAATTGGAAAAAGCTACATGTAGTAATTCTAAAATGTCTTGGATAATTTGATACTTGGCAATTGTTGTGCTCATGTTTAAGCTCTTGCATCATATACTTTGCACCCATTAATGAAGAAACACTTAGAGCTTGCTAATTTGGTTTGCATATTTGGTTTCTCTTAAGTCTAGATAATTTCTAGTATTGAGTTTTGAACAATAAGGAAGACGGTGTAGAGTCTTATAATGTTTATAATATGTCTTTTATGTGAGTTTTGCTTCACCGTTCATCCTTGTGTTTGTTTCAAATAACCTTGCTAGCCTAAACCTTGTATCGAGAGGGAATACTTCTCATGCATCCAAAATCCTTGAGCCAACCACTATGCCATTTGTGTCCACCATACCTACCTACTACATGGTATTTCTCCGCCATTCCAAAGTAAATTGCTTGAGTGCTACCCTTAAAATTCCATCATTCACCTTTGCAATATATAGCTCATGGGACAAATAGCTTAAAAACTATTGTGGTATTGAATATGTACTTATGCACTTTATCTCTTATTAAGTTGCTTGTTGTGCGATAACCATGTTTCTGGGGACGCCATCAACTATTCTTTGTTGAATATCATGTGAGTTGCTATGCATGTCCGTCTTGTCTGAAGTAAGAGAGATCTACCACCTTAATGGTTGTAGCATGCATATTGTTAGAGAAGAACATTGGGCCGCTAACTAAAGCCATGATCCATGGTGGAAGTTTCAGTTTTGGACATATATCCTCAATCTCATATGAGAATAATAATTGTTGCCACATGCTTATGCATTAAAGAGGAGTCCATTATCTGTTGTCCAAGTTGTCCCGGTATGGATGTCTAAGTTGAGAATAATCAAAAGCGAGAAATCCAAAATGCGAGCTTTCTCCTTAGACCTTTGTACAGGCGGCATGGAGGTACCCCATTGTGACACTTGGTTAAAACATATGTATTGCGATGATCCGGTAGTCCAAGCTAATTAGGACAAGGTGCGGGCACTATTAGTATACTATGCATGAGGCTTGCAACTTGTAAGATATAATTTACATAACTCATATGCTTTATTACTACCGTTGACAAAATTGTTTCATGTTTTCAAAACCCAAGCTCTAGCACAAATATAGCAATCGATACTTTCCTCTTTGAAGGACCATTCTTTTTACTTTTATGTTGAGTCAGTTCACCTATCTCTCTCCACCTCAAGAAGCAAACACTTGTGTGAACTATGCATTGATTCCTACATACTTGCATATTGCACTTGTTATATTACTCTATGATGACAAATATCCATGAGATACACATGTTATAAGTTGAAAGCAACCGCTGAAACTTAATCTTCCTTTGTGTTGCTTCAATACCTTTACTTTGATTTATTGCTTTATGAGTTAACTCTTATACAAGACTTATTGATGCTTGTCTTGAAGTACTATTCATGAAAAGTCTTTGCTTTATGATTCACTTGTTTACTCATGACATTACCATTGTTTTGATCGCTGCATTCATTACATATGTTTACAAATAGTATGATCAAGGTTATGATGGCATGTCACTTCGGAAATTATCTTTGTTATCGTTTTACCTGCTCGGGACGAGCAGAACTAAGCTTGGGGATGCTGATACGTCTCCGACGTGTAGATAATTTCTTATGTTCCATGCCACATTATTGATGATATCTACATGTTTTATGCACACTTTATGTCATATTCGTGCATTTTCTGGAACTAACCTATTAACAAGATGCCGAAGAGCCGGCTTGTTGTTTTCTCGCTGTTTTTGGTTTCGGAAATCCTATTAACGAAATATTCTCGGAATTGGACGAAATCAACGCCCGGGGTCCTATTTTGCCACGAAGCTTCCGGAAGACCGAAGAGGAGACGAAGTGGGGCCACGAGGCGGCCAAACCCTAGGGCGGCGCGGCCCGGCCCTTGGCCGCGCCGACCTGTGGTGTGGGGCCCTCGTGTGGCCCCCGACCTGCCCTTCCGCCTACTTAAAGCCTCCGTCGCGAAACCCCCGGTACCGAGAGACACGATACGGAAAACCTTCCGGAGACGCCGCCGCCGCCAATCCCATCTCGGGGATTCTGGAGATCTCCTCCGGCACCCTGCCGGAGAGGGGATTCATCTCCCGGAGGACTCTTCACCGCCATGGTCGCCTCCGGAGTGATGAGTGAGTAGTTCACCCTTGGACTATGGGTCCATAGCAGTAGCTAGATGGTTGTCTTCTCCTCATTGTGCTTCATTGTTGGATCTTGTGAGCTGCCTAACATGATCAAGATCATCTATCCGTAATGCTATATGTTGTGTTTGTCGGGATCCGATGGATAGAGAATACTATGTTATGTTAATTATCAAGTTATTACCTATGTGTTGTTTAAGATCTTGCATGCTCTCCGTTATTAGTAGAGGCTTTGGCCAAGTTTTCGTTATTAACTCCAAGAGGGAGTATTTATGCTCGATAGTGGGTTCATGTCTCCGTGAATCTGGGGGAGTGACAGAAACCCCTAAGGTTATGGATGTGATGTTGCCACTAGGGATAAAACATTGATGCTATGTCCGAGGATGTAGTTATTGATTACATTACGCACCATACTTAATGCAATTGTCTGTTGTTTTGCAACTTAATACCGGAAGGGGTTCGGACGATAACCCGAAGGTGGACTTTTTAGGCATAGATGCATGCTGGATAGCGGTCTATGTACTTTGTCGTAATGCCCAATTAAATCTCACTATATTTATCATGATATGTATGTGCATTGTTATGCCCTCTCTATTTGTCAATTGCCCGACTGTAATTTGTTCACCCAACATGCTTTTATCTTATGGGAGAGACACCTCTAGTGAACTCGTGGACCCCAGTCCATTCTTTTATACTCGAAATACAAATCTGCTGCAATACTTGTTCTTTACTCGTGTTCTTGCAAACAATCATCTTCCACACAATACGGTTAATCCTTTGTTACGAGCAAGCCGGTGAGATTGACAACCTCACTATTTCGTTGGGGCAAAGTACTTTGGTTGTGTTGTGCGAGTTCCACGTTGGCGCCGGAATCTCCGGTGTTGCGCCGCACTACATCCCGCCGCCATCAACCTTCAACGTGCTTCTTGACTCCTACTGGTTCGATTAAACCTTGGTTTCTTACTGAGGGAAACTTGCCGCTGTGCGCATCACACCTTCCTCTTGGGGTTCCCAACGGACGTGTCAACTACACGCATCATTGTGGAGCTTGTTAACTCCGGCATTGAGGTGCTCTTGTAGCCCTACGTAATTAGTGGTGTTCATCATCCAACAAAAGAGTGTAGAGTGGTTTTATTATGTGATCAATGTTGAGAGTGTCCACTAGTGAAAGTATGATCCTAGGCCTTGTTTCTAAGCATCGAAACTCCGTTTATTTACTGTTCTGTTGCATGTTTGCTTGCTGCCATATTTTATTCAGATTGTTATTACCACTCATATACATCCGTACTACTTGTATTTCACCATCTCTTCGCCGAACTAGTGCACCTATACATCTGACAAGTGTATTAGGTGTGTTGGGGACACAAGAGACTTCTTGTATCGTGATTACAGGGTTGCTTGAGAGGGATATCTTTGACCTCTTCCTCCCTGAGTTCGATAAACCTTGGGTGATCCACTTAAGGGAAACTTGCTGCTATTCTACAAACCTCTGCTCTTGGAGGCCCAACACTGTCTACAAGAATAGAAGCACCCGTAGACATCAAGCACTTTTCTGGCGCCGTTGCCGGGGAGGAAAGGTAAAAGGCACTCATACTCCGGTTCCAGGTAACTAAGTACTTTTCTGGCGCCATTGTGTGAGTGTTCGAAGCTATTTCCCTTAGATCCTGCAATTGCATCTTTTTGTTTCGTGTTTACACTAGTTAGGCATAATGGACGACAATGAACTTCTTATTCTATTTCCTGAGTTAAAACATGGATTGTTTGATGCGAAAATTAAAAAACCTATGGAACCTTATTTGCATGCTGGTAGTAATATTAGTATGAACGCTTTGAATACCATTGTTGATAATGATATAGAAAGTTCTAAGCTTGGGGAAGCTGGTTTTCATGATCTTTTTAGTCCCCCAAGTTTTGAGGAGAAAATTTTATTTGATGATACTTTGCCTCCTATTTATGATGATTATAATGATAGTGGTCTTTTGGTGCCGCCTACTATGGAGGATAAATTTAATTATGATTACACTATGCCTCCTATATTTGATGATGAGAATAATAATGATAGCAACTTTGTTGAATTTGCTCCCACTGCAATTAATAAGAATGACTATGCTTATGTTGGGAGTAGTAATAATTTTATGCATGAGACTCATGATAAGAATGCTTTATGTGATAGTTATATTGTTGAGTTTGTTCATAATGCTACTGAAAATTATTATGAGAGAGGAAAATATGGTTGTAGAAATTTTCATGTTACTAAAACACCTCTCTATATGCTGAAATTTTTGAAGTTACACTTGTTTTATCTTTCTATGCTTGTTGAATTATGCTTCATGAATTTGTTTATTTACAAGATTAATTTTCATAGGAAGTGGTTTAGGCTTAAATTTGTTTTGGATTTTCTTCTTGATGCTCTCTTTTTCTTCAACTCTTATTTCTTGCGAGTGCATCATTAAAACTGCTGAGCCCATCTTAATGGCTATAAAGAAAGCACTTCTTGGGAGATAACCCATGTTTTGATTTTACTACAGAAATTTTGTTTTATATTTGAGTCTTGGAAGTTGTTACTACTGTAGCAACCTCTCCTTATATTTATTTTATTGCATTGTTGTGCCAAGTAAAGTCTTTGATAGTAAAGTCATACTAGATTTGGATTACTGCGCAGAAACAGATTTCTTGCTGTCACGAATTTGGGTATGATTCTCTGTAGGTAACTCAGAAAAATCTGCCAATTTACGTGCGTGATCCTCAGATATGTACGCAACTTTCATTCAATTTGAGCATTTTTATCTGAGCAAGTCTGGTGCCTCTATAAAATTCGTCTTTACGGACTGTTCTGTTTTGACAGATTCTGCCTTTTATTTCGCATTGCCTCTTTTGCTGTGTTGGATGGATTTCTTTGTTCCTTAACTTCCAGTGTTAAGAATGATTGTGTCACCTCTGAACATGTGAATTTTTGATTATGCACTAACCCTCTAATGAGTTTGTTTTGAGTTTGGTGTGGAGGAAGTTTTCAAGGGTCAAGAGAGGAGGATGATATACTATGATCAAGAAGAGTGAAAAGTCTAAGCTTGGGGATGCCCCCGTGGTTCATCCCTGCATATTTCAAGAAGACTCAAGCATCTAAGCTGGGGATGCCCAAGGCATCCCCTTCTTCATCGACAAATTATCAGGTTTCTTCTCTTGAAACTATATTTTTATTCGGTCACATCTTATTTACTTTACTTGGAGCGTCTGTGTGCTTTTATTTTCGTTTTGTTATTTTCATTATCTGAATAAATTCATACTTGTGTGGGAGAGAGACACGCTCCGCTGTTGCATACGAACACATGTGTTCTTAGCTCTATTCTTAATGTTCATGGCGAAGGTTGAAACTGCTTCGTTAATTGTTATATGGTTGGAAACAGAAAATGCTGCATGTGGTAATTGGTATAATTTCTTGAATAATTTGATACTTGGCAATTGTTGTGCTCATATAGATCATGTTTAAGCTCTTGCATCATGTACTTTGCACCCATTAATGAAGAACTACATAGAGCTTGTTAAAATTTGGTTTGCATGATTAGTTTCTCTAGAGTCTAGATATTTTACTGGTTAAGGTGTTTGAACAACAAGGAGACGATGTAAAGTCTTATAATGCTTATAATATGTTCATATGTGAGTCTTGCTGCACCGTTTTATACTTGAGTTTGCTTCAAACAACCTTGCTAGCCTAGCCTTGTATTGAGAGGAATTCTTCTCGTGCATCCAAATCCTTGAGCCAAATACTATGCCATTTGTGTCCACCATACCTACGTACCACATGGTATTTCTCTGCCATTCCAAAGTAAATTACTTCATGTGCTACCTTTAAACAATTCAAAACTTTATTACTTCTTATTTGTGTCAATGTTTAATAGCTCATGAGGAAGTATGTGGTGTTTTATCTTTCAATCTTGTTGGGCAGCTTTCACCTATGGACTAGTGTCTTCATCCGCTTATCCAATAATTTTGCAAAAAGAGCTGGCGCGGGGTTCCCAGCCCCCAATTAATCAACCTTCATTAGTAATTCTCTTCACATGTTTTGCTCTGATTCATCAGTAAGCAACTTAATTTTGCAAATAGACACTCCTTCATGGTATGTGAATGTTGGAAGGCACCCGAGGATTCGGTTAGCCATGGCTTGTGTAAGCAAAAGGTTGGGAGGAGTGTCAACCATAAATAAAACTAAAATACATGTGTAAACAAAAGAGAAGAGGGATGATCTACCTTCCTGGTAGAGATAACGTCCTTCATGGAAGCCGCTCTTTGAAAGTCTGTTTGGCAAGGGGGTTAGAGTGCCCACTACCATTCGTTGACAACAACAAACACCTCTCGAAACTCTACTTTTATGCTCTCTATATGATTTCAAAACTTAAAAAGCTCTAGCACATGATTTAATCCTTGTTTCCCTCTGCGAAGGGCCCTTCTTCTACTTTATTGTTGAGTCAGTTTACCCATTCTTTCTATCTTAGAAGCAAACACTTGTGTCAACTGTGTGCATTGATTCTTACATGTTTACTTATTGCACTTGTTATATTGCTTTATGTTGACAACTATCCATGAGATATATATGTTGAAGTTGAAAGCAACCGCTGAAACTTATATCTTCCTTTGTGTTGCTTCAATGCCTTTACTTAGAATTTATTGCTTTATGAGTAACTCTTATGCAAGTCTTATTGATGCTTGTCTTGAAAGTACTATTCATGAAAAGTCTTTGCTATATGATTCAATTGTTTACTCATTGTCTTTACCATTGCTTCGAATCGCTGCATTCATCTCATATGCTTTACAATAGTATTGATCAAGATTATGATAGCATGCCACTTCAGAAATTATCTTTGTTATCGTTTACCTACTCGAGGGCGAGTAGGAACTAAGCTTGGGGATGCTTGATACGTCTGATGTCTACGGGTGCTTCTATTCTTGTAGACAGTGTTGGGCCTCCAAGAGCAGAGGTTTGTAGAACAGCAGCAAGTTTCCCTTAAGTGGATCACCCAAGGTTTATCGAACTCAGGGAGGAAGAGGTCAAAGATATCCCTCTCATGCAACCCCGCAACCACAAAGCAAGAAGTCTCTTGTGTCCCCAACACACCTAATAGGTGCACTAGTTCGGCGAAGAGATAGTGAAATACAGGTGGTATAAATAAGTATGAGCAGTGGCAAAGGCACCGAGAAAAGTGCTTTGCCCGGGACGAGTAAACAAGCGGTAGTAACGCAGCAAAACGAGTAAACAAGCAGCGATAGCGATATTTAGGAACAAGGCCTAGGGATTAGACTTTCACTAGTGGACACTCTCAACTTTGATCACATAACAGAATAGATAAATGCATACTCTACACTCTCTTGTTGGATGATGAACACCACTAATTGCGTAGGATTACACGAACCCTCAATGCCGGAGTTAACAAGCTCCACAATATTCAATGTTCATATTTAAATAACCTTAGAGTGCATGACAGATCAACACAACTAAACCAAGTACTAACATAGCATGCACACTGTCACCTTCACACTATGTAGGAGGAATAGATCACATCAATACCATCATAGCAATAGTTAACTTCATAATCTACAAGAGATCATAATCATAGCCTACGCCAAGTACTAACACGGATGCACACACTCGTCACCATTACACCGTGCGGGAGGAATAAACTACTTTAATAACATCACTAGAGTAGCACATGGATATATTGTGATACAAAACACATTGCAATCATAAAGAGATATAAATAAGCACTTCACTATGCCATTCATAACGAGTGAATAAGTATTACGTGAAATATAGCCTAAGAGACCCACACGGTGCACACACTCGTCACCTTTACACACGTGGGACAAGGAGTCTCCGGAGATCACATAAGTAAAACCCACTTGACTAGCATAATGACATCTAGATTACAAGCATCATCATATGAATCTCAATCATGTAAGGCAGCTCATGAGATTATTGTATTGAAGTACATAGGAGAGAGATTAACCACATAGATACCGGTACAACCCCGAGCCTCGATGGAGAAATACTCCCTCCTCATGGGAGACAGCAGCGTTGATGGAGATGGCGGTGGTGTCGATGGAGGAGCCTTCCGGGGGCACTTCCCCGTCCCGGCGGCGTGCCGGAACAGAGACTCCTGTCCCCCAGATCTTGGCTTCGCGATGGCGGCGGCTCTGGAAGGTTTCTCGTACCGTGGCTTTTTTCCGTATCGTGTTTTAGGTCAGGGACCTTTTTATAGGTGAAGAGGCGGCGTCAAAAGGTCAACGAGGCGACGACACAACAGGGGGGCGCGGCCCCCCCTCTGGCCGCGCCGGGCTATCGTCTGGGGCCCACAGGGCCCTCCTCTGGCGGCTCTCGGGTGTTCTGGAAGCTTCGTGGAAAAATAGGATGTTGGGCCTTGATTTCGTCCGATTCCGAGAATATTTCCTTACTAGGATTTCGGAACCAAAAACAGCAGAAAACGAGAACTGGTCCTTCGGCATCTCGTCAATAGGTTAGTTCCGGAAAACGCATAAATATGACATAAAGTATGCATAAAACATGTAGATATCATCAATAATGTGGCATGGAACATAAGAAATTATCGATACGTCGGAGACGTATCGCATCCCCAAGCTTAGTTCCGCTCGTCCCGAAGCGAGTAAACGATAACAAAGATAATTTACGGAGTGACATGCCATCATAACCTTGATCATACTATTGTAAGCATATGTAATGAATGCAGCGATCAAAACAATGGTAATGACATGAGTAAACAAATGAATCATAAAGCAAAGACTTTTCATGAATAGTACTTTAAGACAAGCATCAATAAGTCTTGCATAAGAGTTAACTCATAAAGCAATAAATCAAAGTAAAGGTATTGAAGCAACACAAAGGAAGATTAAGTTTCAGCGGTTGCTTTCAACTTATAACATGTATATCACATGGATATTGTCAATGTAAAGTAATATAACAAGTGCAATATGCAAGTATGTAGGAATCAATGCACAGTTCACACAAGTGTTTGCTTCTTGAGGTGGAGAGAAATAGGTGAACCTGACTCAACATAAAAGTAAAAGAATGGTCCTTCAAAGAGGAAAGCATCGATTGCTATATTTGTGCTAGAGCTTTTATTTTGAAAACATGAAACAATTTTGTCAACGGTAGTAATAAAGCATATGAGTTATGTAAATTATATCTTACAAGTTGCAAGCCTCATGCATAGTATACTAATAGTGCCCGCACCTTGTCCTAATTAGCTTGGACTACCGGATCATCGCAATGCACATGTTTTAACCAAGTGTCACAAAGGGGTACCTCCATGCCGCCTCGTACAAAGGTCTAAGGAGAAAGCTCGCATTTTGGATTTCTCGCTTTTGATTATTATCAACTTAGACATCCATACCGGGACAACATGGACAACAGATAATGGACTTCTCTTTAATGCATAAGCATGTGGCAACAATTAGTGTTCTCATATGAGGTTGAGGATATATGTCCAAAACTGAAACTTCCACCATGATTCATGGCTTTAGTTAGCGGCCCAATGTTCTTCTCTAACAATATGCATGCTCTAACCAATAAAGTGGTAGATCTCTCTTACTTCAGACAAGACGGACATGCATAGCAACTCACATGATATTCAACAAAGAGTAGTTGATGGCGTCCCCAGGAACATGGTTATCGCACAACAAGCAACTTAATAAGAGATAAAGTGCATAAGTACATATTCAATACCACAATAGTTTTTAGGCTATTTGTACCATGAGCTATATATTGCAAAGGCGAATGATGGAAATTTAAAGGTAGCACTCAAGCAATTTACTTTGGAATGGCGGAGAAATACCATGTAGTAGGTAGGTATGGTGGACACAAATGGCATAGTGGTTGGCTCAAGGATTTTGGATGCATGAGAAGTATTCCCTCTCGATACAAGGCTTAGGCTAGCAAGGTTATTTGAAACAAACACAAGGATGAACCGGTGCAACAAAACTCACATAAAAGACATATTGTAAACATTATAAGACTCTACACCGTCTTCCTTGTTGTTCAAAACTCAATACTAGAAATTATCTAGACTTTAGAGAGACCAAATATGCAAACCAAATTTTAGCAAGCTCTATGCATTTCTTCATTAATAGGTGCAAAGTATATGATGCAAGAGCTTAAACATGAGCACAACAATTGCCAAGTATCAAATTATTCAAGACATTTTACCAATTACTACATGTAGCATTTTCCGTTTCCAACCATATAACAATTTAACGAAGAAGATTCAACCTTCGCCATGAATACTATGAGTAAAGCCTAAGGACATATTTGTCCATATGCAACAGCGGAGCGTGTCTCTCTCCCACACAAGCATGTATTTATTCAGAGAATGAAAATAACAAAACAAAAACAAAAGCACACAGACGCTCCAAGTAAAGTACATAAGATGTGACCGAATAAAAATATAGTTTCAAGGAAGGAACCTGATAAATTTGTCGATGAAGAAGGGGATGCCTTGGGCATCCCAAGCTTAGATGCTTGAGTCTTCTTGAAATATGCAGGGATGAACCACCGGGGCATCCCCAAGCTTAGACTCTTCACTCTTCTTGATCATAGTATATCATCCTCCTCTCTTGACCCTTGAAAACTTCCTCCACACCAAACTCGAAACAAACTCATTAGAGGGTTAGTGCATAATCAAAAATTCACATGTTCAGAGGTGACACAATCATTCTTAACACTTCTGGACATTGCTCAAAGCTACTGGAAGGTAATGGAACAAAGAAATCCATCCAACATAGCAAAAGAAGCAATGCGAAATAAAAGGCAGAATCTGTCAAAACAGAACAGTCCGTAAAGACGAATTTTAAAATGGCACCAGACTTGCTCAGATGAAAATGCTCAAATTGAATGAAAGTTGCGTACATATCTGAGGATCACTCACGTAAATTGGCATAATTTTCTGAGTTACCTACAGAGAATTAGGCCCAGATTCGTGACAGAAAGAAATCTGTTTCTGCGCAGTAATCCAAATCTAGTATGAACCTTACTATCAAAGACTTTACTTGGCACAACAATGCAATAAAATAAGATAAGGAGAGGTTGTACAGTAGTAACAACTTCCAAGACTCAAATACAAAATAAAAGTACTGTAGAAAAATAAACACATGGGTTATCTCCCAAGAAGTGCTTTCTTTATAGCCATTAAGATGGGCTCAGCAGTTTTAATGATGCACTCGCAAGAAATAGTAGTTGAAACAAAAGAGAGCATCAAGAGGCAAATTCAAAACACATTTAAGCCTAACATGCTTCCTATGATAAGGAATCTTGTAAATAAACAAATTCATGAAGCATAATGCAACAAGCATAGAAAGATAAAACAAGTGCAGCTTCAAGATTTTCAGCAAAAAGAGAGGTATTTTAGTAACATGAAAATTTTTACAACCATATTTTCCTCTCTCATAATAACTTTCAGTAGCATCATGAGCAAACTCAACAATATAACTATCACATAAAGCATTCTTATCATGAGTCTCATGCATAAAATTATTACTCTCCACATAGGCATAATCAATTTTATTAGTTGTAGTGGGAGCAAATTCAACAAAGTAGCTATCATTATTATTCTCATCAAGTGTAGGAGGCATAGTATAATCACAAAAAAATTTACTCTCCATAGTAGGTGGCACCAAAAGACCACTATCATTATAATCATCATAAATAGGAGGCAAAGTATCATCAAAGAAAATTTTCTCCTCAATGCTTGGGGGACTAAAAAGATCATGAAAACCAGCTTCCCCAAGCTTAGAACTTTCTATATCATTATCAACAATGGTGTTCAAAGCGTTCATACTAATATTACTACCAGCATGCAAATAAGGTTCCATAGGTTTTTTAATTTTCGCATCAAACCATCCATGTCTTAAATCAGGAAATAGAATAAGAAGCTCATTGTTGTCCATTATGCCTAACTAGTGTAAACAAGAAACAAAAGATGCAATTGCAGGATCTAAAGGAAATAGCTTCGAGTACTTACAACGGCGAAAATAGCTTAGTAGCCGAGATCCGGAGTGTGAGTACCTTTTACCTTTCCTCCCAGGCAACGGCGCCAGAAAATAGCTTGATGTCTACGGGTGCTTCTATTCTTGTAGACAGTGTTGGGCCTCCAAGAGCAGAGGTTTGTAGAACAGCAGCAAGTTTCCCTTAAGTGGATCACCCAAGGTTTATCGAACTCGAGGAGGAAGAGGTCAAAGATATCCCTCTCATGCAACCCTGCAACCACAAAGCAAGAAGTCTCTTGTGTCCCCAACACACCTAATAGGTGCACTAGTTCGGCGAAGAGGTAGTGAAATACAGGTGGTATAAATAAGTATGAGCAGTGGCAAAGGCACCAGAAAAGTGCTTTGCCCAGGACAGTAAACAAGCAGTAGTAACGCAGCAAAACAAGTAAACAAGCAGCGATAGCGATATTTAGGAACAAGGCCTAGGGATTAGACTTTCACTAGTGGACACTCTCAACTTTGATCACATAACAGAATAGATAAATGCATACTCTACACTCTCTTGTTGGATGATGAACACCACTAATTGCGTAGGATTACACGAACCCTCAATGCCGGAGTTAACAAGCTCCACAATATTCAATGTTCATATTTAAATAACCTTAGAGTGCATGACAGATCAACACAACTAAACCAAGTACTAACATAGCATGCACACTGTCACCTTCACACTATGTAGGAGGAATAGATCATATCAATACCATCATAGCAATAGTTAACTTCATAATCTACAAGAGATCATAATCATAGCCTACGCCAAGTACTAACACGAGATGCACACACTTGTCACCATTACACCGTGCAAGAGGAATAAACTACTTTAATAACATCACTAGAGTAGCACATGGATATATTGTGATACAAAACACATTGCAATCATAAAGAGATATAAATAAGCACTTCACTATGCCATTCATAACGGTGAATAAGTATTCCGTGAAATATAGCCTAAGAGACCCACACGGTGCACACACTTGTCACCTTTACACACGTGGGACAAGGAGTCTCCGGAGATCACATAAGTAAAACCCACTTGACTAGCATAATGACATCTAGATTACAAGCATCATCATATGAATCTCAATCATGTAAGGCAGCTCATGAGATTATTGTATTGAAGTACATAGGAGAGAGATTAACCACATAGATACCGGTACAACCCCGAGCCTCGATGGAGAACTACTCCCTCCTCATGGGAGACGAGCAGCGTTGATGGAGATGGCGGTGGTGTCGATGGAGGAGCCTTCCGGGGGCACTTCCCCGTCCCGGCGGCGTGCCGGAACAGAGACTCCTGTCCCCCAGATCTTGGCTTCGCGATGGCGGCGGCTCTGGAAGGTTTCTCGTACCGTGCCTTTTTTCCGTATCGTGTTTTAGGTCAGGGACCTTTTTATAGGCGACGAGGCGGCGTCAAAAGGTCAACGAGGCGACGACACAACAGGGGGGCGCGGCCCCCCGCGCCGCGCCGGGCTATCGTCTGGGGCCCACAGGGCCCTCCTCACGGCGGCTCTCGGGTGTTCGGAAGCTTCGTGGAAAAATAGGATGTTGGGCCTTGATTTCGTCCGATTCGAGAATATTTCCTTACTAGGATTTCGGAACCAAAAACAGCGAGAAAATAGGGCTGGCCCTTCGGCATCTCGTCAATAGGTTAGTTCCGGAAAACGCATAAATATGACATAAAGTATGTATAAAACATGTAGATATCATCAATAATGTGGCATGGAACATAAGAAATTATCGATACGTCGGAGACGTATCAACGTCTCAAACGTATCTATAATTTCTTATGTTCCATGCTACTTTTATGATGATACTCACATGTTTTATACACATTATATGTCATATTTATGCGTTTTACGGAACTAACCTATTGACGAGATGCCGAAGGGCCATGCTGTCTTTCTGCTGTTTTTGGTTTCAGAAATCCTAGTAAGGAAATATTCTCGGAATCGGATGAAATCAACGCCCAACATCTTAGAATTCCACGAGGCTTCCAGAACACCCGAGAGCCACCAGAGGGGGGCCACAGGGCCACCAGATGATAGGGCGGCGTGGCCCAGGGGGGGCGCCCCCCTACTGTGTGGCTGTCCCGTCAGCCCTCCGACTCCGCCTCTTCGTCTATTTAAGCCTCCTCGACCTAAATCTTCAAGACGGAAAAGCCACGGTACGAGAAACCTTCCAGAGCCGCCGCCATCGCGAAGCCAAGATCTGGGGGACAGGAGTCTCTGTTCCGGCACGCTGCCGGGACGGGGAAGTGCCCCCGGAAGGCCTCTCCATTGACACCACCGCCATCTTCATCAACGCTGTTGTCTCCCATGAGGAGGGAGTAGTTCTCCATCGAGGCTAAGGGCTGTACCGGTAGCTATGTGGTTAATCTCTCTCCTATGTACTTCAATACAATGATCTCATGAGCTGCCTTACATGATTGAGATTCATATGAGTTTTGTATCACTATTCATCTATGTGTTACTCTAGTGATGTTATTAAAGTACTCTATTCCTCCTCCACGGTGTAATGGTGACAGAGTGTGTGCATCGTGTAGTACTTGGCGTAGGTTATGATTGTAATCTCTTGTAGATTATGAAGTTAATTATTGCTATGATAGTATTGATGTGATCTATTCCTCCTTCATAGTGTGATGGTGATAGTGTGCATGCTATGTTAGTACTTGGTGTAATTGCAATGATCTATCATGCACTCTAAGGTTATTTAAATATGAACATTGAATGTTGTGGAGCTTGTTAACTCCGGCATTGAGGTGCTCTTGTAGCCCTACGCAATTAGTGGTGTTCATCATCCAACAAAAGAGTGTAGAGTGGTTTTATTATGTGATCAATGTTGAGAGTGTCCACTAGTGAAAGTATGATCCCTAGGCCTTGTTTCTAAGCATCGAAACTCCGTTTATTTACTGTTCTGTTGCATGTTTGCTTGCTGCCATATTTTATTCAGATTGTTATTACCACTCATATACATCCATACTACTTGTATTTCACCATCTCTTCACCGAACTAGTGCACCTATACATCTGACAAGTGTATTAGGTGTGTGGGGGACACAAGAGACTTCTTGTATCGTGATTGCAGGGTTGCTTGAGAGAGATATCTTTGACCTCTTCCTCCCTGAGTTCGATAAACCTTGGGTGATCCACTTAAGGGAAACTTGCTGCTGTTCTACAAACCTCTACTCTTGGAGGCCCAACACTGTCTACAAGAATAGAAGCACCCGTAGACATCAGGGGGTGAGATGGGAGGGTTTCTCCAGAGCCGCCCGAGAGGGAGCAACTCCGGAGAGAGCAAGCAAAACTTTGTTAGTGTTTACTGCCGTTGACGATTTATTATGAACTGATTTGTGAAGCACAAAAAACAATCAATTTATAACTAAGAATACTCATCCTAAAGGGATCAGAAATATATGTTTATTATCAATGAAATTGGTGAGCATGCTCGTACGGGAGAGGCACAACATTACTACAATAACCTCTGCCGCTCCGCGCGGATGTGTGACTATCTGCTGATGGGCCCCGCAATTACTGTGCCGCTTTTTTTGTGGGACCAGCTCCGGCTCCAGCATACACGCACGCGCACGCCCCTCTCAGGCCCTGTTTGTTTGGGCTGCAGCTTTTGAAAAGCAGCTGTAGCTGGTAAGCTGTGAAAAAGCAGCTGTAGGAAGCAGCTGTGAGAAGCAGTAATTTGCTGTTATTCATTGATATATTTCATATTGGGACACAATACTTATGTTATTTCATCTATTTTGCATGTTTCATGATTATTTGGAGATCGTGCACCGGAGCCAGGATTCTGCTGGAAAAAGCACCGTCGAGGATGCAATATTTCGGAAGATCAACTGTGGAAGGAAATTTTACCAAAAATCCTATTTTCCAGATGACGAAGGAAGCCGAAGGGGAGCCGGTGATACGTCTCCGACGTATCGATAATTTCTTGTGTTCCATGCCACATTATTGATGTTATCTACATGTTTTATGCACACTTTATGTCATATTCGTGCATTTTCCGGAACTAACCTATTAACAAGATGCCGAAGTGCCGATTCTTTGTTTTCGCTGTTTTTGGTTTCGAAATCCTAGTAAGGAAATATTCTCGGAATTGGACGAAATCAAAGCCCAGGGGCCTATTTTTCCACGAAGCTTCCAGAAGACCGAAGACGAGACGAAGTGGGGCCACAGGGTGGCCAAACCCTAGGGCGGCGCGCCCCCCCCCCCCTTGGCCGCGCCGACCTGGGGTGTGGGGCCCCCGTGCCGCCTCTTGACTTGCCCTTCCGCCTACTTAAAGCCTCCGTGACGAAACCCCTAGTACCGAGAGCCACGATACGGAAAACCTTCCAGAGACGCCGTCGCCGCCGATCCCATCTCGGGGGATCCAGGAGATCGCCTCCGGCACCCTGCCGGAGAGGGGAATCATCTCCCGGAGGACTCTACGCCGCCATGGTCGCCTCCGGTGTGATGTGTGAGTAGTCTACCCCTGGACTATGGGTCCATAGCAGTAGCTAGATGGTTGTCTTCTCCCCATTGTGCTATCATTGTCGGATCTTGTGAGCTGCCTATCATGATCAAGATCATCTATCACGTAATTCTATATGTTGCGTTTGTTGGGATCCGATGAATAGAGAATACTTGTTATGTTGATTATCAAAGTTATGCTTATGTGTTGTTTATGATCTTGCATGCTCTCCGTTACTAGTAGATGCTCGGCCAAGTAGATGCTTGTAACTCCAAGAGGGAGTACTTATGCTCGATAGTGGGTTCATGCCCGCATTGACACCGGGACGAGTGACGAAAGTTCTAAGGTTGTGTTGTGCTCGTTGCCACTAGGGATAAAACATTAGTGCTATGTTCAAGGATGTAGTCACTAGTTACATTACGCACCATACTTAATGCAATTGTCTCGTTGCTTTGCAACTTAATACTCGGAGGGGTTCGGATGATAACCTGAAGGTGGACTTTTTAGACATAGATGCAGTTGGATGGCGGTCTATGTACTTTGTCGTAATGCCCAATTAAATCTCACTATATTCATCATGATATGTATGTGCATTGTTATGCCCTCTTTATTTGTCAATTGCCCAACTGTAATTTGTTCACCCAACATGCTGTTCGTCTTATGGGAGAGACACCTCTAGTGAACTGTGGACCCCGGTCCAATTCTCTTTACTCGAAATACAATCTACTGCAATACTTGTTTTACTCGTTTTCTCCGCAAACAATCATCTTCCACACAATACGGTTAATCCTTTGTTACAGCAAGCCGGTGAGATTGACAACCTCACTCGTTTCGTTGGGGCAAAGTAGTTTGGTTGTGTTGTGCAGGTTCCACGTTGGCGCCGGAATCCCCGGTGTTGCGCCGCAATACATCCCGCCGCCATCAACCTTCAACGTGCTTCTTGGCTCCTCCTGGTTCGATAAACCTTGGTTTCTTTCGAGGGAAAACTTGCCGCTGTGCGCATCATACCTTCCTCTTGGGGTTGCCCAACGAACGTGTGAAATACACGCCATCAAGCATATTTTCTGGCGCCGTTGCCGGGGAACTGAAGAAAAGTTACACCACAAAGATTTCTAACTCCCACGTCAACTACGCACCAGCCAGCTGGACCCAAGGTGGGCCCACACCATAGGGCGGCGCGGCCCATGGCCTGGCCGCGCCACCATGTGGTGTGGGGGCCCCACAGCCCCTTTCGCCTCCTTTTCTTCGCGAAACCATTCGCCCCGAAAACCTAAGCCACAGAGGGATCCTCACGAAGGGTTACATCCGCCTCTGCGGGGCGGAGAACACCAGAGAGAAAAGAGCTCTCCGGCGGGCAGGAATCCGCCGGGGAAATTCCCTCCCGGAGGGGGAAATCGACGCCATCGTCACCGCCATCGAGCTGGACATCATCTCCATCACCATCATCATCGTCTCCATCATCATCACCGCCGTCTCCACCGCTGGACATCGTCACCGCTGTAGCATTTTGGGTTTGATCTTGATTGTTTGATAGGGGAAACTCTCCCGGTACTGATTTATACTTGTTATTGATGCTATTGAGTGAAACCATTGAACCAAGGTTTATGTTCAGATTGTTATTCATCATCATATCACCTCTGATCATGTTCCATATGATGTCTCGTGAGTAGTTCGTTTAGTTCTTGAGGACATGAGTGAAGTCTAAATGTTAGTAGTGAACTATGGTTGAGTAATATTCAATGTTATGATATTTAAGTTGTGGTGTCATTGTTCTAGTGGTGTCATGTGAATGTCGACTACATGACACTTCACCTTTATGGGCCTAGGGGAATGCATCTTGTATTCGTTTGCCAATTGCGGGGTTGCCGGAGTGACAGAAACCTAAGCCCCCGTTGGTATATCGATGCAGGAGGGATCGCAGGATCTCGAGTTTAAGGCTGTGGTTAGATTTATCTTAATTACTTTCTTGTAGTTGCGGATGCTTGCAAGGGGTATAATCACAAGTATGTATTAGTCCTAGGAAGGGCGGTACATTAGCATAGGTTCACCCACACAACACTTATCAAAACAATGAAGATTAATCAGTCTGTATGTAGCGAAAGCACTAGACTAAAATCCCGTGTGTCCTCGAGAACGTTTGGTCATTATAAGTAAACAAACCGGCTTGTCCTTTGTGCTAAAAAGGATTGGGCCACTCGCTGCAATTATTTCTCTCGCATTTTACTTACTTGTACTTAGTTCATCTGTTACATCAAAACCCCACGAATACTTGTACGTGAGCATTTACGAGTGAATCCTTCATCAAAAGCTGCTTGTCAACACCTTCTGCTCCTCGTTGGGTTCGACACTCTTATTTATCGAAGATACTACGATACACCCCCTATACTTGTGGGTCATCAAGACTATTTTAAGGCGCCGTTGCCGGGAGTGAAGCGCTATTGGTAAGTGGAATTGGTAAGGAAAACCTTTCTTGTTTGTGCTGATTTTATTTCACTGTCTCTGCTATAATTCATTATGGAGAGATCTTCTCTTCAATTTCTATTTGGGAAATCTACTACTACTGCAGCGGTAGTGGATGAGGCGCCAGGTGAGGAAGTGATACCATATAAAATACCTATGAAAATTATTGAACGTGTTATGGATAACCGCTATGAAGGGGATGGCATTGTCCATCCTGGTGATCATTTACTGTTTTTGCATGAACTATGCGGGTTATTCAAATGTGCAGGTATTTCTATGAATGAAGTAAGGAAGAAACTATTCTCTTTATCGTCTGTACGGTAAGCGGCGCATTGGTATAAATTCTTGGATAATGGGGATTCTCTTGAATTGAATGATATTGTGCCCCGGTTTTATTCTAAGTTCTATCCTCCAAGTGAAATTCACAAGGATCGGAACCGCATATATAATTTCTGGCCTCATGATGGAGAAAGTATTGCCCAAGCTTGGGGGAGATTGAAGTCTTTAATGCTCAAATGCCCCATTCATGAGCTTCCTGGTAATGTTATTATTGATAATTTCTATGCAAGACTTTCTTTTCAAGACAAGACCTTGCTGGATACTTCTTGTTCTTGATCATTTACACGCAACAAAGAAGAGTTTAAAAGGGACCTTCTTGATTGGATCCAAGAAAATACTGAAGGTTGGGAGAACGACAAGGATAGAGAATCAGGTATAATTTATGATTATAAATGCATTGAAGCTTTTATGGATGCTGATAAATTTCGTAATATGAGTGCTACATATGGTCTTGATTCTCAAGTTGCTTTGCAAATCTTTATAAAGCTTTTGCTTCTCATTATGAATTGCCTAAGAAGAATTTTGACAAGTATCATGAACCATATAAAGATAAAATTGATTCATCTATTAATAAGTGTGTTGTAGTTGAAGCTAGCTGATCATGTTATTCACTGAAGCTTATATTGAAAAAACTCCTTTCCCTTGCTAAAATGAAGGAGTACTCCGTTATAAATAGTGCGGTTCATAAAAGTGAAAAGAAACCTATAGAACCTGAAGAATAAATAAAAGTTGAACCTGCTGTTGCAATAGTTAAAGATCTTGTGACTGAAAATGTGGAGGATGGTCATATTATTTTACGTGAAGATGCTTCTAATATTGTTTCACATCCTAATAAACCCAAACAAGTTAGTGTTCCTATGCTATACTGTTAGAATTGGTGATCATTGCTATTATGGTTTATGTGATATTGGTGCAAGTGTTAGTGCTATTCCTTATGAGCTTTACACGGAGATTATGCATGAAATTGGTTCTTGTGAACTTGAAGATATTGATGTGGTTATTCAGCTGGCTAATAGAGAAACTATTTCTCCAATTGGTATTGTTCGAGATGTGGAAGTTCTATGTGGTAAGATTAAATATCCTGCTGACTTTTTGGTACTTGGTTACTGCTGCTAGTGGTTATTGTCCTATTATTTTTGGTAGACCTTTTCTAAATACTTGTGGAGCTATTATAGATTGCAAGAAAGAGAAAATTTTGACTAAATTTGTTGGTGAATCTTATGAGTTTAACTTCTCTAAATTTACCAAAACTCCTTATAAAGCTGATTTGCCTAGTGATGATTTTAAAATGGAGCGAGTGTGCATCTATGGTTCTTGTTCCTAATAATCCTTTGCGGCAACATTTGGAGAATAGCGAGAGTGAAGTTTTTAGGAAAGAAAGAGATGAGCTTGAGGAGATTTTTCTTCGCCAACCTATTCTCAAGCATGATTTACCGGTGGAAGATTTGGGTACAACACCGCCACCCAAGGAAGATCCTGTTTTTGATTTAAAGCCTTTGCCTGATAATCTTAAATATGCTCATATTGATGATAAAAAAATATATCCTGTTATTATTAGTTCTAAGCTTACAGAGTTCGAAGAAGAAAGATTATTGCAAATACTGAAGAAACACCGTGGTGCTATTGGCTATACTCTTGATGACTTGAAGGGGATTTCTCCCTCTATTTGCCAACACGCCATTAATATGGAAGATGATGCGAAGCCTGTTGTTGAACCTCAGCGTTGTCTAATTCCTAAGATGAAGGATGTGGTAAGAAATGAGGTATTACGACTTCTTGAAGCTGGTATTATATATCCTATTGCTGATAGTAGATGGGTTAGTCCTGTTCATTGTGTCCCTAAGAAAGGAGGAATGACTGTTGTTCCTAATGATAATGATGAGCTCATACCTCAAAAAGTAGTTGTAGGTTATAGAATGTGCATTGATTTTCAAAAAGTTAATAAGGTTACTAAGAAAGATCATTACCCTTTGCCTTTTATTGATCAAATGTTAGAAAGGTTGTCTAAAAATACTCATTTTTGTTTTCTTGATGGTTATTACGGGTTTTCACAAATTGCTGTTAAAGCTAAAGATCAAGAGAAAACCACTTTCACTTGTCCCTATGGAACTTATGCTTATAGGCGTATGCCTTTTGGTTTATGTAATGCTCCTGCTACTTTTCAAAGATGCATGTCTGCTATTTTTCATGGCTTTTGTGAGAGTATTGTGGAGGTATTCATGGATGATTTTTCTGTCTATGGGAATTCTTTTGATAATTGCTTGCGAAACCTCGATAAAGTTTTGCAGAGATGTGAAGAAACTAACCTTGTTCTTAATTGGGAGAAATGTCACTTTATGGTTAATGAAGGAATTGTATTGGGACACAAAATTTTTGAGAGAGGTATTGAAGTTGATAGAGCTAAAGTTGAAGCCATTGAGAAGATGCCCTATCCGAGGGATGTTAAAGGTATTCGTAGTGTTCTTGGTCATGATGGGTTTTATAGGAGATTTATTAAAGATTTCTCCAAGATTTCAAAGCCTCTTACTAATCTTCTTCAAAAAGATGTACCTTTTGTTTTTGGTGATGATTGTAAGGAAGCTTTTGAAACTCTAAAGAAAGCCTTAACAAGCTGCTCCTGTAGTTGAACCTCCCGATTGGAATTTACCATTTGAAATTATGTGTGATGCTAGTGATTTCTTTGTAGGCGCTGTTCTTGGACAGCGAGTAGATAAAAAATTAAATGTTATTCATTATGCTAGTAAAACTCTTGATGCTGCTCAAAGAAATTATGCTACTACTGAAAAAGAATTGTTAGCTGTAGTTTTTGCTTGTGATAAATTTAGATCTTATATTGTTGATTCAAAAGTTACGATTCATACTGATCATGCTGCAATTAGATACCTTATGACAAAGAAAGATGCTAAGCCAAGGCTTATTAGATGGGTACTTCTTTTGCAAGAATTTGATTTACATATTGTAGATAGGAAAGGTGCTGATAATCCTGTTGTTGATAATTTGTCTAGATTGGAAAATATTGCTTATGATCCTATTCCTGTTAATGATAGTTTTCCAAATGAACAATTGGCTGTAATAAAGGTGAGCTCGCGAGACAGGTCCTTGGTATGCTGATTATGCTAACTTTATTGTTTCCAAGTACTTGCCTCCAACCTTTTCAGCTCAGCGAGAGGAGGAAATTCTTTTATGACTTGAGGCATTATTTTTGGGATGACCCACACTTATATAAAGAAGGAGTGGATGGTATTCTGCGAAGGTGTGTTCCCGAATATGAACAACAAGAGATATTGAGTAAATGTCATGGTAGTGCTTATGGAGGACATCACGCCGGAGAAAGAACCGCGCAAAAGGTTCTACAATCAGGTTTTTATTGGCCAACTCTCTTCAAAGATGCAAGGAAGTTTATTTTATCTTGTGATGAATGTCAAAGGGTTGGTAATATCTCCAGGACGCAATGAAATGCCTATGAATTATACTCTTGTTATTGAACCATTTGATTGTTGGGGATTTGACTTCATGGGACCTTTTCCCTCTTGAGAAGGTAACACGCATATACTTGTTGCTTGTTGATTATGTTACTAAATGGGTGGAAGCCATACCTACAAAAAGTGTTGATGGTGAGACCTCTTTAAAAATGCTTTTAGATATTATTTTTCCTAGATTTGGAGTTCCTAGATATATTATGGCTGATGGAGGTTCTCATTTTATTCATGGAGGTTTTAGAAAGACTCTTGCTAGGTATGGTATTAATCATAGAATTGCTTACGCTTATCACCCTCAAACTAGTGGTCAAGTAGAATTATCAAATAGAGAAATTAAATCTATTTTGGGAAAGACCGTTAATAAATCTAGAAAGAATTGGGCTAGTAAATTGAAGGATGCACTATGGGCTTATAGAACTGCTTATAAAAACCCCATGGGAATGTCACCTTATAAAATGGTTTACGGAAAAGCTTGTCATTTACCTTTAGAACTAGAACACAAAGCTTATTGGGCTGTTAGAGAATTAAATAAAGATCCTAAACTTGCCGGTAATAAGAGGTTGCTACAATTAAGTTCTCTAGATGAATGGAGAAGTGAAGCTTATGAAAATGCTAAACTCTTTAAAGAGAAAGTTAAGAAATGGCATGATAGAAGGATCATCAAAAGAGAGTTTAATATTGGGGATAAAGTCCTATTGTATCGGTCTCGTCTCAGACTCTTTGCGGGGAAATTACTCTCGAAATGGGAAGGACCATATGTTGTTGAGGAGGTGTATCGTTCAGGAGCAATTAAAATTAGCTCTCTCCAAGGCAATGCTACGCAAGTGGTGAATGGACAAAGACTCAAGCATTATATCTCGGGTGATTCTTATAATGTTGATGTTGATATTATTCAAGTGGAAACACCGGAGGCTTTCATCAAAGGACAAATTGACGGTCCGTCGAACTCGACTTTGAATAGGTAACGATGCTGGTAATGAAAAGTTCGCAATTTACTTTCCGAACAATATTTTTGCTGTTTTTGGAAAATATGAAAAATTACGAGATCGAAACGGAGTGGAAAGGACGCACGAGGGCGTGCCACCATAGGCCGGCGCGGCCTGGCACCGGGCCCGCGCCGACCTATGAGGGCACCGCCTCGTCGCCCCTTTCCGACTCTGGTTCGACCTGGTACTTTCCGTTTGTTCTGAAATTTTTTATTATATAATCCCCCGGACCCCTGGAGGTCCGTATATCGTTTTCTCGACGTGTTTTGTTTCGAGCTGTTTCTGCCAGGATTCGCTTCGGATCTAGAGGTGTCATGTCTTCGTCAGGAACTCCGAAGGACAGCCTCCGCAAGGACTTTGGCAACTTGTACATGGACGAGCTGAGGATGCATCCCAAGGAGTTCGTTGCTCGTTGATGGGGAGCTGCAGATCAAAGATGTTCAGGGTCCCAAAGGAGAAGGAAGCTTGGAAGACATGATGGAGAAGCTAGAACAAGAGGTCTTCAACTACAAGAAGATGGCTGAGCGTGAGGTGGAAATCTTCCACAAGATTGTGTCTGAACTCATTGTTGAACACGAGAAGGAAACTGCGAAGCTATGGGGCGACATCCTCTCACTTCACGACACCACCAACAAACTCCAAGCTCAACTCTATGATGTTCAGAATCAGAATTGTGAGTATGAAAACAGGTTTAAACACATAAGTCATGCTGCTAGTTTCAGGATTCCCGAGACCAAGATGTCGTTTGTTGATGGAGAGCCTCTTCCTTGGAAGTCTGAAGACGGGAATTCATCACCACCATCGCCAAAGGAGTAATTCATCATCGGTATTGGCATCCCCTTGGTTTGTTCCAAGCTTGGGGGAGTGCCGCGGTATCACATCATCACTACCTTTTACTTTTTACTATCAAGTAGTGTCATATCATGAGTAGGGAAGTTATAGTATAAGATGGGTTGCAGTGTGGAAGTATCTCTCCTTTAGTTTGTCTAGGTATCCCTTGGTGTGAGTTATCATTATGGAATATTAATGAGAAGTCTTATCATTTACATATTGCACACCTTATTTTAGTTTGCAATTTTTACTATATGATTGATCTTGATTTTAGTATTGGTACCACTTTGGGAGCATTGAGTAAATCTATTTGGTTTTGGCAAACTTAGCAATGGTCAATAGTAACAACACTTTGAGTTCAAGAAGAATAGAGGAAATACATGTAGAAGATGTTATTATCTTTCTTATCAGTTCTTTGCTTAGTATTCTGAAGTTAAAACTGTTTGTGCTTACAAGTAAGATGCATGATTGTTTCTATCACATGTATATTTGTTTGTTTCCCTCAACTCTTATGCTTGCTAATTAACCTTGCTAGCCAAAGACACTGTCTTGAGAGGGAATACTTCTCGTGCATCCAAACCTTAGCCCAAACCTATGCCATTTGTGTCCACCATATCTACCTACTTGCATGGTATTTTCCGCCATTCCAAGTAAATACTTCATGTGCTACCTTTAAACAATTCAAAACTTATTACTTCTTATTTGTGTCAATGTTTTATAGCTCATGAGGAAGTATGTGGTGTTTTATCTTTCGGTCTTGTTAGGCAGCCTCCACTAATGGACTAGTGGCTTCATCCACTTATCCTATAATTTTGCAATAAGAGCGGCAGCAGGGTTCCCAGCCCCAATTAATCAACTTTCATTAATAATTCTCTTCACATGTTTTGCTCCGATTCATCGGTAAGCAACTTAATTTTGCAATAGACACTCCTCCATGGTATGAGATTGTTGGAAGGCACCCGAGGATTCGGTTAGCCATGGCTTGTGTAAGCAAAGGTTGGGGGAGTGTCATCCTTAAATAAACTAAAGTACATGTGTAAACAAAAGAGAAGAGGATGATCTACCTTCGCTGGTAGAGATAACGTCCTTCATGGGAGCCGCTCTTTGGAGGTCTGTTTGGCAAGGGGGTTAGAGTACCCGCTACCGATCGTTGACAACAACAAACACCTCTCAAAACTTTACTTTTATTCTCTTTATATGATTTCAAAACTGAAAAAGCTCTAGCACATGATTTAATCCCTGCTTCCCTCTGCGAAGGGCCTGTCTTTTACTTTATGTTGAGTCGAGTAAACCTATTTCCCTCCATCTCAAGCAAGCATTTGAGTTGTTGTGATCAAACTATTATATTGTGATTTGCTTCATCATGTCTTTACTCTTTCTTGTTTAGTACAAGTTTTACCTGAATGAATATAGCTTTGAAAGTCATCAATGATTAATATGATTGAGTATGCAAGTTTACCATAAGCTTTTAATATGAGAGCGCTTGCTCAATAGATAAGTATAATTTGTTAAATGTTCTCCGACCAAGAACAAAGTTTGCCATCACCAATTATGATTTCTTATGCACCTTTATTTGTGATTACCTTATACTTGTTTCAAGTTGAGTTATATGAGGAAGTTGTTTACTATAATGTCTTGTGTGAATGAATATGATGCTTCTTGTCCGTATTTTATTTATCGACTCTTCACTCCATAAACATGTGGTCCTGTTTACCGAGTTCGGTTTCGCTTGGGGACAAGCGAAGTCTAAGCTTGAGGGGAGTTGATACGTCCAATTTGCATCACTATTTTATATCATAATTTGCTTGTTATTCATTGATATATTTCATATTGGGACACAATACTTATGTTATTTCATCTATTTTGCATGTTTCATGATTATTTGGAGATCGTGCACCGGAGCCGAGGATTCTGCTGGAAAAAGCACCGTCGGGATGCAATATTTCGGAAGATCAAGCTGTGGAAGGAAATTTTACCAAAAATCCTATTTTTCCGGATGACGAAGGAAGCCGGAAGGGGAGCCGGCTGGACCCAAGGTGGGCCCACACCATAGGGCGGCGCGGCCCATGGCCCGGCCGCGCCACCATGTGGTGTGGGGGCCCCACAGCCCCTTTCGCCTCCTTTTCTTCGCGAAACCCTTCGTCCCGAAAACCTAAGCCACGAGAGGGATCCTCACGAAGGGTTACGGCCGCCTCGCGGGGCGGAGAACACCGAGAGAAAAGAGCTCTCCGGCGGGCAGGAATCCGCCGGGGAAATTCCCTCCCGGAGGGGGAAATCGACGCCATCGTCACCGCCATCGAGCTGGACATCATCTCCATCACCATCATCATCGTCTCCATCATCATCACCGCCGTCTCCACCGCTGGACATCGTCACCGCTGTAGCAATTTGGGTTTGATCTTGATTGTTTGATAGGGGAAACTCTCCCGGTACTGATTTATACTTGTTATTGATGCTATTGAGTGAAACCATTGAACCAAGGTTTATGTTCAGATTGTTATTCATCATCATATCACCTCTGATCATGTTCCATATGATGTCTCGTGAGTAGTTCGTTTAGTTCTTGAGGACATGGGTGAAGTCTAAATGTTAGTAGTGAACTATGGTTGAGTAATATTCAATGTTATGATATTTAAGTTGTGGTGTCATTCTTCTAGTGGTGTCGTGTGAACGTCGACTACACGACACTTCACCTTTATGGGCCTAGGGGAATGCATCTTGTATTCGTTTGCCAATTGCGGGGTTGCCGGAGTGACGAAACCTAAGCCCCCGTTGGTATATCGATGCAGGAGGGATCGCAGGATCTCAGAGTTTAAGGCTGTGGTTAGATTTATCTTAATTACTTTCTTGTAGTTGCGGATGCTTGCAAGGGATATAATCACAAGTATGTATTAGTCCTAGGAAGGGCGGTACATTAGCATAGGTTCACCCACACAACACTTATCAAAACAATGAAGATTAATCAGTTGTATGTAGCGAAAGCACTAGACTAAAATCCCGTGTGTCCTCGAGAACGTTTGGTCATTATAAGTAAACAAACCGGCTTGTCCTTTGTGCTAAAAAGGATTGGGCCACTCGCTGCAATTATTTCTCTCGCACTTTACTTACTTGTACTTAGTTCATCCGTTACATCAAAACCCCACGAATACTTGTCTGTGAGCATTTACAGTGATTCCTTCATCAAAACTGCTTGTCAACACCTTCTGCTCCTCGTTGGGTTCGACACTCTTATTTATCGAAGATACTACGATACACCCCCTATACTTGTGGGTCATCATTTGGCTAGACTACTGTTGATGGTTGTTGTTGCTGGTATGAAGGATGAAATGTCTGAAATGACCCAAAGTCTGACAAAGTTGTATTAAGTGTTGATTTGACACGAATTAGCTACTTCTGATTGTTTGTTTATAACACTAGCAAATAAAGGCGCGACGGCACGCCGCGCCGTGTCGTTACATTTTTTTTGAATTGTTAGTTTATTTGATTATTTACAGAGTGCCAGGATGAAAGTGTGGTGTACTAAAAAAGGGAATGGGGACATTTTGGCAATTGAACGGGCTATACGGTTGTCTGATTTGGTGGGCGTACTATAATACACAAGTAGTACATGGGTGACAACAGCTTTTCATTTAAAAAGAGGGACTAATAGGAGCTAACTTGGTTTTATATTTTTGGCAACAAATCATCAGGTGGAACCCAAAATAAAACGACAGCCCAGAGGAAATCGAATCGGAAATAACAACATGACCAGGTTGATGGAGAATAAAAGAAAGCTCCAAGAGACAGTGACCCAAACATCACGCATTCATGCCCATCCCAATGCAGACCAGATGGTAAATCCAGCGAAGAAGCAAGCTCATGTACATGAGACGGAAAATATGAATCACGTTGAACATCTCAAACATGTAAACTGAACCTTCCTTCAACCGTCCTCTGAAATTATTGTAGAAGGAGATGCAATGCTCGATATATTGATCGGATGCATATGGCGGTACATATATAGGCCACGTCCTCGACTATACAAGGAAGGAGGCGGGCCCAATAGTAAATACAAGGATATGTATCGCTATACAATAACTCGCGAGGATACACATCCAGATATACAAGATATGTATCTCAACACCCCCCGCAGTCAAGCGTCGCCCGGTCGAACGCATAGACCGGACCGGAACTCCTCAAAAGATGCTGTAGGGAGACCCTTCGTCATGATATCCGCAAATTGTTGGGAGGTGGGCACATGAAGTACTCGAATGTGTCCAAGCGCCACCTGTTCCCGAACAAAGTGGATGTCCAGCTCAATATGCTTGGTGCGGCGATGGTGAACCGGGTTGGCGGAGAGGTAGACGGCGGAGACATTGTCGCAGATGAGACCACGATGGCTTTGGCGACGGGACATGAGAGCTCAACGAGGAGTTGCCGCAGCCAGGAGACCTCAGCAACCGCGTTAGCAACAGCCCGGTACTCCGCTGCGGCGCTGGAGCGAGATACCGTGGGCTGTCGCTTAGACGACCGGGAGATCAGCGAAGGGCCGAAGTAGACGCAGTAGCCAGACGTGGAGCGACGCGTGTCGGGGCAGCCTGCCCAATCGGCGTCCGAGTAGGCGACGATGTCCGTGGCGGTGGAGGCGTGGAGAGAGAGACCGAAGTCCATGGTACCACGAATGTAGCGGAGGATCCGCTTGACCGCAGCCCAATGAGGATCCCGCGGAGCGTGCATGTGAAGGCACACCTGCTGAACGAAGCATACCGCAGCTCGGGGCGAGTTAGGGTGAGGTACTCGCGAGGCACCGACGATGGAGCGGTAAGAGGACGCGTCCGTGGCCAAGGAACCTTCGTGGCGGAGAGCTTGGACTTCGTGTCGACAGGCGTGGCCGCGGGTTTGCAATTAAGCATACCGGCGCGGTCCAGGAGCTCATGGGCGTACTTGCGCTGATGGAGGAAGAAGCCGTCGGTGCGACGGACGACCTCGATGCCGAGGAAGTAGTGCAGAGGCCCCAAGTCCTTGAGGGCAAACTCAGCGCGAAGACGGTCGGTGAGCTGGCGCAGTAGGTCCGTGGAGCTGGCCGTTAAGATGATGTCGTCGACGTAGAGCAGCAAGTACGCGGTGGTGGCGCCGTTGTTGTACACGAACAGCGATGCATCGGAGCGGGTGGAGCGGAAGCCGAGTTGGTGAAGAAACGCTGCGATACGGCCGGTACCGGGCGCGTGGGGCTTGCTTGAGCCCGTATAACGAGCGCGAGAGCAGGGCACACATGGTCGGGGTGGGCGCTGTCGACGAACCCGGTGGGCTGCGTGCGGAAGACCTGCTCCTCGAGATGGCCATGAAGAAAGGCGTTGGAGACGTCCATCCGATGCACGGGCCATGCGCGGGAGACCGCGAGCTGAAGAACGGTGCGGATCGTCCCGGGCTTGACAACCGGGGCGAAGGTGTCGGTGAAGTCGACGCCGGCGCGCTGGCGAAAACCACGAACCACCCACCGCGCCTTGTGGCGGTCGAGGGTACCGTCCGAATGGAACTTGTGCTTGAAGACCCACTTCCCGGTGATGACGTTGGCGTGAGGGGGCGGGGAACAAGCGTCCATGTCCGGTTCCGCTGCGGGCGTCGAACTCATCATGCATGGCCGCAAACCACCGCGGGTCGCGGAGAGCAGCCCGGGCAGAGGTGGGCATAGGCGACGGCGTGGCCGGTGAAGCCGCGGAAGTCGACGCGGTGCAGACGTACTCGTCCGAGGGGTACCGCGTGCTCGGGACGCGAATCCCCGCACGAGCGCGCGTGAGGGGGCCCGTCGCCGGCGGCGGAGGAGGCGGAGGCGGGGCCGGAGGTGAAGCATCGCCCGAGCTGGGGCTCGAGGGCGATGCGGTCGAGGGCGCAGATGACACGGCGGGGCCCGAGGCAGTACTCGAGGGCGACGCGGGCGGTGTCGAAGGCGAGGCGGCGGCAGAGAGGGCGTCCGGCCAGAACTGAGGGGGCATGTGGGCGTGGAACAAGAGGGTACGGACGCAGTCATTAAGGGTGCGTAGGACGCGCTCGGCGCGGCCGTTCTGCTGGGAGGTGTATGGGCAAGTTAGGCGGAAGATGGTGCCGTGGGTGGAGAGGAGGGTGCGGATGGTGGTGTTGTCGAACTCCTTGCCGTTGTCGGCTTGGAGGGCGAGGATGGGACGACCGAACCGTGTAGACACATAAGAATAAAAGGCGGTGAGCGTTGAAGCGACATCGGATTTCTTACGAAGAGGAAAAGTCCGGACAAAGTGAGAAAAATCATCGAGAATAACAAGATAATAAAGAAAACCGAATGACTCGGTATAGGGGACGTCCATACATCACTATGAAGTAATTGAAAAGGAAGAGATGCAACTGTGGATGAAGTACTAAAAGGAAGCCGAACATGTTTGCCTAGTCGGCGAGCGTCACATGAGTGAGCCGCCATTTTATTACATGAAAAAGAAAAGCCTCTCATTATTTGACGGAGCGAGGTGGAGCTGGGATGGCCAAGACGAGCGTGCCAAAGGTCGACGCCGGCAGAGAGCGCCCGAGGTGCAGCGTGAGTGGAGGAAGACGGCTGAATAGGGTACAGGTCGCCGGGACTCTCACAGCGGTGCAAAACCATCCGGGTACGGGCGTCCTTTGACGAAAAACCAAACTCGTCAAATTCCACGAGTTGCTGAGTTATCGCGAGAAAGAGTTTTAACGGAAACTAAATTCTGAACAAGATGTGGTGAAACTAAGACATTATTAAGAGACAATGGTGTGGAGTTAGAAGGAAAAGGAGTGGAGCCAATATGAGAGATGGGAAGACCAAGCACCGTTACCGACGATGATGCGAGAGGAAGTGGATGTTGGAGATGAAGTGGAAAGGTTACCCGGGTGAGCAGCCATGTGTGCGGAGGCTCCCGTGTCCATGAACCGGTCTCCACCGCCAGGTAAGCGCCCGCCGAGGGGCGTGCTGAAGGGCGGTGTACAACGCGGGGTCCCAGTGGGCCGTCGGGGCCTGCGGCATTATGCCGCTGTAGACGGGAGCGTAGGGCAGGCCGGCGGGAGCCTGCGGTGGCGCGGCGAGGAAGGCCTGGTGCGTCGGCGGACGGGGGCCGACGGTGCCGGGGACGGGGGGGCGCGGAACAGGCATGGTGTAGGCGTGCATGACCCCCGTCCAGGGGTTGTGTCCGCCCGCCCACGGTGGAGTGGGGTGTGAGTACCCGGGGCGCGGACCGACGATGCCAGGGCCGCCGTTGTGGCCACCGCCACGGCCACCACCACGGCCACGGCGACGGCCGCGGCCGCCGCCCCCTCCTCCTTGGTGCTGTTGCGGCTGAGGCGCGAGTGTGGAGGGCGGGGGTGGGCGCCGGTGGAGCTCCTCCGCCATGAGGAAGAACGCTGTTGCCGCTGGCCCATAGAGCGGTGTGAACCGCCCGGGTGCGCACACCCTTCAGCCGGCGTTCCTCCAGCCGGAGGTAGTCGACCGCCCGCTCGAACGTAGGGTTGGTCATGAGGGTGAGGTTGGAGGCGGCGTTGCCGAGGTCCTCGCTGAGGCCGGCGGTGAGGGTGGAGAGGGAGGAGCTCGTCGCCAATCCGGAACCCAAGGTCCCGGAGCTCGTCGGAGATTGCCTTGAGGCGCAGGCGTAGGTGTCCAAGGTTTGATCACCCCGGGGTGTGCCGAAGAATTCCTGCTCGCAAAAAGACAACACGTTGGAGCTTGTTATTGGTGAAGAGGCCGTTGATCTTTCCCCACACCGTGCGGGCATCATCGCCTTCCCGAACGACGGTCTTGAAGATGTCCGGCGAGACGGTGAGGAAGAGCCAGCGGATGATGGTGGCGTCGATGGCCAGCCAGTCGGCGGTGCCGTCGATGTGATCGCGCAGGTTGTACTCGCGGAAGAGGAGGTAGAAGTACGTCTTCCAGGCGAGGTAGTTGGCGGCGGTGGTGGACAGCTTGACGGGGACATGGTCGGTGATGGCGACGGCGCGGAGCTGGCCGGGGTCGGGGATGGAGGAGTCGGCGAAGGGGTTGGAGCTAGGGGTTGACATGATGAGGAAGGGGAGGCGGCGCGCGGCTGGAGAGGGAGGAGAGGCGGCGCTGCTAGGATTTAGGGGTTGGGGGAGGGGGGGGGGGTGCGGCGCACGGGGAGGAGAGGCGGCGCGCGGCTAGGGTTTAGGATCTAGGAGGTGTCTGATACCATGTAGAAGGAGATGCAATGCTCGATATATTGATCGGATGCATATGGCGGTACATATATAGGCCACGTCCTCGACTATACAAGGAAGGAGGCGGGCCCAATAGTAAATACAAGGATATGTATCGCTATACAATAACTACAGAGGATACACATCCAGATATACAAGATATGTATCTCAACAATTATCAATGGAATTGTCTGGTGTGAAGTCTTACATTGTACTTGCCTGAAATGTAAACAAATAATCTTATGAGTTATTCTATATAGGAAACAATCGAGCTTGCTAGCAAAGAGTACTTGTTGGTTTTGCATGCCTCCAAGACCAATATCGTCTCCCTCATATTTTTCCTAGACTAAGTTGCACCGGTAACAGAAGAACTTGGAAGAACAAAACTCTTCTTACATATATGGAAGTAACAATCTCCACTGTCTAAGTTTTTTTATTTGTCAGTTAGTGGTAATGACGAAATAAGTTACATGTATGTATAAAAGAAATGGAAGTCTGTCACCCTGCTAATGTTGAAGTGAAAGTACAATTTTGGTGGTTCTCGGAAAGAAAAAATGTAAATATTCTCGTGCTAATGAATAGGAAGTTATAATGCACCAAAACTGCTGGAATTCTCTCAAACTACATGTAGACACAGACATTTTTTCTGGAATCTGCATACTTATTCAAACCCAGATGAAAATACTAAAAAGATGGCAGATAGCTCACCTCATGTGTATTGGCCATACCAACGGTAATAATCTTGCTAATAATCTTGCAATGGCTAGTAACAGAACCAAGAAGATTTGACTCACCTTGGCAAGCTACTATTATCTTGCATGCATCAGCTCTTCTATCCGTTCTCAAGCGATCTTTGTCCTCAAGTAAGCATCAATGTCACCGCGCCCCTCCTAGCCCAACACACTTCACCAGGATCAAATCAGCAGCGACCCACTGATCATGGGGAAAACCTAAGTAACAAAGTTGGAGAACAGACTATTTGGAGTTAATCCGGACCAATTCTATATCTGATGCATTGATTATATTATTTTACAAACCACAAACGTCGTTTAAATGGCATCAGCTGGTTAAGTTTTTATCTTCTCATGTCATACTGTAAAGGAAGAGATAAAGCAAAAAAAAGAAGCAGGTTTTCATCAATTTACTCAATCTAAAGGGAGGACAGAAATGAAATGGAAGAACCAGTTAGAGGTACATATCACTGTACTATATGCACACCAATTCAGAACTTTAATTAATAACTGCTCTCCTTGTAGACATAAGGACCTAACTGAAGTACAAAAGGGAACTAAAATTGTAGCTAAAACTGAAGCACTTCGTCAATATATTTAAAGTAAATAAAAGTGCATATTTTCATACGTATTGTTTCCTTAATGCACAAAATAGGAATCACAGGTAATCTCCTGCTCAAATAACAATTTATGTATATAAATCAATTAGGATAGTAGGAAGAACTAACGAATCCAATCAATACTCAATTCAAGTCAGCGGGGAAAACTGACAGATAAGAGAATGAAACACATAATCTGTCACACCTTTCCCACTGTAGTCTTGCTGACACTTATTTTTGCAATCCTCAATAAGGCAGACAGCTTGGATAACTCAACATCACAGAGCACGGACAATTACAGCCAGCCTCTTTCATTGATGCTAGCAACCTCCCGTATGTTCATTGATGGTAGCAAGCTCCCATGTCATGCAGACGTGGTCGGAGAGAGCCATGTTACAGTGTACTGAGTATGGCCCAAATCGGCAAAAATCTATATTGAACAACAAAAACTAAGAAGGAAACTCATCATTCAGAGTTCAGAAATGCACACTAAATGGAGACCAATCATGCAGCTCATCGTTTCAGCCTGCACTACCAAAAAAGCAAGCTGTATTATTCTACTGTAAGAGCAACTCCATGTTACCTTTGATCTTGCAAACATCTAGCGGGGCATCAATTAGGAAGATAATGTTGTGACATGTAAGCATGATTTCAATGTGAAAAAACAGAGAATCGTATCATCTGCAATCTAGATGTGGAACTAAGAAAACAAAACTGAATTCAATTCTTTCCGAACTGCATTATAAAATGGCAAACCAAGAATAGATAATTAGGACTCGGTTCAGGGAATTTTTGAGAGATGGCCGGTGGGAACTGACCTGCGTGCTTATTTAGCTGGGCTCGCCAGATGGCGTCCACCGCTCCATGCCGCTCCTCGATCCTCGTGGCTCTGGAGTTCATGCCATCGCCGATCTAGAGTTTTCTTCACTTGAATCCGCCACAGCCGCCTCCTCACTGAGCCCAGCCTCTCGACCAAATCCGACAGCGCTCTGCACCTGCATCCCCAAACTCGTCAAGCTCCAAATACACAGGCCAAGCTCAAGAAATATAGATTGAAGCTAGAAACAAACCACGAAAGGAGAAGAAGGCTCAGAAATTGGCACTAACCTGCTTTCTCCGTCGTCGGCAAGGCCAGTTGCTGCATCAAGTCTGGCGGTTGGCTGCAGTTCTCGAGCAGGACCAAACCCTGCGGTTATCGAGCAGAACACGGTGGCGGACATCAACCGCATCAAGTCTGGCGGTTGGCTGCAGGGCAGGGGCTTTAGCAGGTGCATGGAGGTGGGCTACCATGGAGACAGTGGAAGGAGGAGGGGACCGTCCCGGCTCTGCTCCGCCCACGCGTGTGTGGAGGCACTACGCCGCGCTGGTAGAAGGCCATGGCCAACACAACCGGCAGCGTGGAGAGAGAAATAGAAGGGCGATGCGCGAGATGTAGATTCCTCCGCCACGCTGTTGCCGGAAGCACGGCGTCGACCGCACGCTCATCCTTCACCTCCGCCGCGTCCTCACCGGCAGACCAACCATGACCACGGGCGCGCCCCACACCTCCACTGCGTGCAAACCGACCACCACAGGCCCGTCCCTCCACCGCGCTGTCGCCGGCAGACCCACCTCCATGGCCTCCTGCTCCTTCTCCATCACGCCGTAGCCGTTGGCGTCGCTTCAGGGGACGTGGTTGAGGCCGCCGTCTCCGTCCTCGCTGCCTGCGCCACCTGAGAGCAAGGAGAAGGTGACATTACAACGGTGGCGACATGGAGCGGCGGCGAACTGGGAACCCGGTCTAGTGGTGCGCGTGAGTCCCGGCCTGCGGGCGGCATGCCGTAGTCCCGGCCAGTGGCGGCGTCGCTCCATATTTGGGGACTGGCGATCATGGAGAGCTCAAGGAAATTCACCTGGGCAGGGGATCGGGTAAAAAGGAGCTGACGCTGGAGTTGGAGGTCGGTGGAGGTGCGGGGGAATGGGAAGGAGGAGCTCCGGCAGGGGGAGGCTAGCGGACGCGTAGGTGATCAGGGAGGAGTCGGGCCGGTGGAGAAGAAGATGATGAAGAGAATGGTGGAATCGAGATAAGAAAATAATGGTCAAAGCGGTGGCATCCGAATGAATCTAGAGACTGCCAAAAATGACACGAATACAGCACAGAACGTGCAAACCATCATTATCGGACCTCCTGCTAGACCACCAATAAACTACATGCACCCAGACCAAAGGAAGCTCGCCACGGACCATCAAAGAAATTGACTGCAGAAAAAATGCAAGAGGACGCCGAGAGTGCACGCAAATAAATTGCAACGAAATCAACCACGAAACAACATACGTATCAATCAATTCGTTAGTCTGAAAATAAACCAAAAATCTGAGAAAAATCGAGACTGTTAAGGTTTAGTATAGTAATATTATTGTCATGCTTAAGGGTTCACTTTGAAGTATTCATATTAAATATAAAACATCACATATCAATAATAATATGACAAGAAAAAACAAATATTACAACATTCCCAGTTTTCCGTCTGCAAAGGAATGCGCACATATGAATATGCATTCCTCGATACTACAGAAAATCTGCATAGTCAAAAAAAAAAAAAAAATCTGCATAGTCAACGTACTGGCACCGTCTCAGCAAATGCATCGAATCTTTGTCAAAAGATGAATCAAATCTAGAGAATCCAGGGAGCAATTGCTGGGTGATTGGAGATCCGGTCTCGCGCAGGTCGCTCATGACGGTCTGGTGGCGTTCGTGGTCTCCTCCTCCGTTTCCCTTGCACCACGACGCATGTTCGCGTCCGCACGAGCAACAGCGTGAAACCCTAGCTCCAACTTCGGTCTCGGTCGCCGGCGTGGTTCCGGCGCCGCCGCGCCTTGGGCTGCTCTCCCCCATCGCATGCGCCTCCTCTACGACCCCCCCTGAGCTCCCGCCTACTACACCTCTCGTGCGCCGTCTCCAGTGAATCCTGCGCGCCGGCCGCTCCCTCCCCAACTCCCAGCCCTCCAGTATGCCGCCGTGTCTTGGGGCGAGCGCGTGAGCGCCACGATGTTGTAGTTCCTTACCGAGTAGGTCGCGAGTATTCCTTCCCATTCAATCCTTCGTGACTAAGGAGACATGAGGTGGCGGTGGTCAGCGATTTTGATGTCCTGGTGGTGGTCCTCTCTGGCTCTGCCAGAAGGAGAGCCATGCCGATTTTGGTAGCCATGGTGATGAAATAGAAGTACTGCAGGTGGACTCTAGGGATTGATTTGTTCTATTCTTTCTCATATTATTATATTGTGGGTTCGTGAATCCATCAATAGGATGCGGATCTGTGAGGTCAACTACTGAATTTCGCATGCAGGTCATGGAAAGCTCCTCTTGGTGTAGTTGATTTCTTTGCTGAAATTTATAGTCCTTCAGTGGTGGCCTTATTATCACTGGTGGTCAATGCTTAGTTCCGACGCCGGATATAAAATAAGATGGAGTTCGGATCTTGCGCGTTCTCTTGGTGAGAGTCACTGTACTTCATCTTTTTGGATTGTTATCTCAAAGTTTGCTGCTCAATATTCCGATTATTATTTATCATGCTAGATTTCCTTCTTGGTATGAATATATGCTGAAATTGTGCTACAAGTTCTGTGAATGGGGAAGAGTAGAAACGCATAGCAAAGTAAGCTTTGCATGTTCTTGTCACTGCACTTGTCTGTTCAGATTGTTACCTCATATGTGCATTTTTCCCTTTTTATGATTTGATGTACACAAGCTGCTTGATGAAATGAGATACGTTTAAGTAACCTTCCATTGGCTTGATAATAATCACATGACCAAACCTGGTGCCAATTTTGATGATTTTATTGTATATTTATTCTTCAAGATGAGAGTTCCAGTTTTGACTGCAACTTTTAGGTGTTGAATAATGTCAGACCAATATCCGGTCTCGCTCCGACCATGCTTACTTTGGGTGATGTCTTTTTACTGTTCTTCTGTTCTACCATAGCAGCTTTACAAGTATTCCATGATTACATATTTTATTATATTATTGTGATCCATGATTTACTTTGCACCATTATATTTATTCTAATAGACGGTTTTGCATTATGATAAGCAAGCAACTTGTGCATAGATATGGGTGGAAAATTAAACTGAAGGTGTAAACCTATTTACAGCTGCTCTCAGGAGACATGCCGTCGTTCTCCCTGCGGACAACGATGAGGATTCTGATCTCCAGATTGCAGTCGCCCCTCGACTGGACTGCAGGCATGGTCCTCCCCAATCTCCAGACTGCAGTTGCCCCTCCACTGGACTGCATTGTTGATCTGTTTCCCTGTGAGGTTAAGTACCATGGTATTTTTTTTCTTATTTTGATTTGTAAAGATTTATCAATATGGTGAGAATTTGAAACTATTGTACCTTGCACAATACTGGGTTGCATAACTAAAGTGAATGCTGATCCATCCATTCATAATTTCTTATGTGAAATATCTATGATGACAACAGACCAATAGCCAATGGATTAGCTAATCTCTTTTATTAGAATGTCTAACTTTTCTTGATTTGGAGGATGTATACTTTCTTGAATACGTGTTCATATGCCTCCAATTTTTTCATACAGAATACTGGAGAAGGAAGAGTTGCATGGCTGGGAAATAGAATCTTCGTTTGTGAATTCCATCCCAACCTATCAAATAACAAGGAGCTATTTGCTAAACTTAAGGTGCCGTTTTATATGTTCCTTAAATTCTGAGAGTAATTATAGAAATCTGATGCAATTTATAAAGAACATTATTCTAATTTTTCTATCCTACCTACGGAACCACATCTAAAGATTTAGAGACTGTTGCGTTCCTTCAGTACATGTCAAGCTCTGAACATGCATAGGATTTCATTGTGAATCAATCCAAATAGTGGATCTGGAATCTGGCTTCCATGTTGTACACTCGTTAAACTGAGAGCAGCTAAAACTAGCAGAAGGTATATTATTCTAATCTCAACAATTCTATGAGTTGTTACTCCCTATGAGTTGTTTGCTCTAGGCTGTAGCATAATGCATGAAATTTTGTTACCTTCCTTCTGTCCTTTTTATTTGATATATCAGCGGCATGCCATCATGAGCGAAAACTCAATGCTCTTTACTTGCCTGCACTATATACAAATAATTGACTTAATGTGAGTGATTGTTCTTTAGCCTTCGTTCTCTCTTATGTATAAGATTTGATAATTGAAGTGCTATGTATGCATTACTCATGATACAGGTGGCCTAGCACAAATTCTCAATAATAATGGTGTTCGTGTACATTAAGAGCTTACTGCCTCCTGTTTAGAAGTAAATTCTCAGATTTTTGTCTTCATTTAAATCATTTATATATTGTCTTTTCATTGTTTACTGAACTCTTTTTTTGTTAACATTTCATAGACTATTACATCAACTAAATTTGTGGCAAGGTTATATAAGGAGAACGAGTATGGAACAACATTGCCAGCCTCCATGCAGATTTGCAATCTGCTCTAACACGTTAAATTGTTGGACACATTCTGTCGAATGAAATTACACAAGTGAATATGTTAACTGGAAACAAGTATTTTGCGCATCACTATGGTGGGTGATTTTCTCTTGCATTGGTTTTGGCGCTTAGAATCCTCCAGATGGTTAGGAAAACTCCTGCAGGACCGAGGCATGGCTGTTTTGTTATTATTTCAGCTAGGTTAGATGCTATCATAACAATTTTGTATTTTATAGTTGTTTATCCTCTTGGCAATTAATGGTGATACTCTAACAGAAATTGGTTATAACTTTTGCTATCCAATGGATTTTATTGACAAAGAATATTATAGGTATCATATTTTTCAAGGATCATGGGATAATATCAGTTGTATATCTTATTACATGAGTTTCATGGTCGACTATTTTGTATTATATTATTTCCTAGATGGCCTCAATATTATAGGTTTTGTTCTTTCCTTCTCTTCATATAAGTTTCTCTCATTAATCATATCCATTTTGTTTATATTTTAAAAAGGAAAATGTTATGGATAGCAGGATAGCGAAAAGATTATGATTTTTGTGGTGTTTGAGAATGGTTAGTGCATAAGAGCTTACATTTCTCTACTGGAATAGAAGTGTTCCTTTATTTATGTGTCTAAAGAGTATTGCAAGGTTCATTTGTGTACTGGAATAGAGGTGTAAGCTATGTCTCCAGCATTCCTGTATATTTTTGTGTTTAGCCTTCGGTTAGAATTTATTTTCCCCTGAAGAAAATAATTTTGCTTTATTAGGTGTCTATCTATGGTCTGGCAAGAATATTTTTGTTAAAAAATTGTGAAGCTATCTTGTGATATAGGTTTGTATGTTGAACAAACTACTGGCTCACTGTCCATATTTGTTTGTCAGACGAATTCATACTTTGTACATTTCTAAATCGGAGATTGGACTTGGCTCAAGCAGAGAATGTCTCAAGGCTTATTTCAGCTAATATCTGAATATGATGTTTATTATTGCACGGTCTCGGGACAAGCATATGTTTTCAGCTTCTTAATACCAAAAGCTAGCTTCAGAAACTTTCCTTTTGTTCTAATTTTTAGAAACATTCACTTTGTTTCAGTAATTTACATTTTTTTCCTTTTTACGGTGGAAGAGCCTATTAGGTTGTATCTGTAGTTAGCTCACTGTCTAACAAAAAATATCTTAGGTAGCTCAATGCCACTTTCCTCACAACATAGACATGTAAATATTGAATTGTGGGAATTTACTTCTTATAAAGTAAACATTTTCGTTTTAAGTTTATTAGTGTCATAGTGTCTTTGCTCATCGCTTACTAATACCTGCTACTGAATTTTGGTTTAATTTATTTCTTCACAGGTAATATACATCGTTCATACTGTTATTTGGTAAGCTGAAAAATAATTGCTCATTTTTAGTGCTATTGGAGGAATTAGAGAAGGCTATATGAGCACCAGAACTTACGTTACAAGCCTGCAATGGCTCCATAACATTAATTATTACCTGCCATGGTATTTCCTTGCCGCCAGTCGATTCATCCTTATTTGTTACATGTTCTAATGTCACATGGAGTCCTTGGCACGGAAGAGGTTGTATGAGGATAAATTGGACAAGACTGCAGAAGGCACGTTAATTTTCTACTAATGTTTTGTGCATTTCATGGGCCCTTGTTTGGGTTGCGGATGTACTAACCGGGCGTTATTGCTTTCAGGCTGCGCGCTAGGCAATAGCGCGCTCGATGTTTCCTTGGGGATAGTCTACATCACAGAGCTGCAGTGTTGCATTGCATGGGACGCTTTGCACTTTTTTTTTTTTGAATGTAATGTGTATTGTATGGAGGCTAACCTGTCGGTGGTGAACTTGTAGTTGCCGCCGGTAGTCTTCAAATCGCTTCTCAAAGATCCTCCAGGTCTATCTTCGTTCATCGGCAGGGAACTCTTGCCAAAACTGTGCGGAAGAGCTTGTACACGGACACGGACAGATAGAAAGATGACGCCCTGGTTAAGACATCATGTGTGTGTATGCATGAGGGCAGGCCTATTGCCTTATGCTAAATATCCCGTATGGTGTCTTAGTGACAATAGCCTGTATATATGATGTGTTCAGCTGGATGTTTATGTTGCGTGATTTTGTGGTTGATCTATCATGTCTGTGTCTTACCTGTGTGTTCGTGGTGCCTCCCTTGCCTGGACCTACTTATTTAGTCTTTGTTCATTATGCACATCTTTTACTCTTATAGTTGGATATGAGCATCATAATTTTGATGATTTTTTTTTGATTGTTGAGGTTGCAATCAGCTAAGGTGTTTTAGTTTTCTGACAGGAAGGGAAGATGATGCTTATGTGTCGTATATCTCTGGTAGGTAATATCCAGTTAATACTATAACACAGAGGTTGGTAGTTACACTTTTTCTTTTTGAGCATCAATCTAAACTATCAATGAACTACAGGAGAATGTCAGATGATGGTATATGGGAACTTAATTATACTTTTCCCACCACAAGGTCAATCCAAAGAGGAAAGCCAACATGATATCAGTACATGGATGAATATGGGGGTTAAGAAATTTTTCCTAGGCCTATATATAATCAACTGGTTACTTTCAGTACAGAAGAAATGGAGTGCACAACAGTTTTTATATTCGAGAGTTTGTTAAAGAAATAAATTTGTTGTTTACTTCGGCTCACCTAACGACCACATAATTTTTTGGTACCAATGAGGTTCACAAAGGAACAAATTTGTAAGATCTACCCGCATAATTTTATAATTACTCTTCTTTTACCTTTTTTACCTAATTTTTGACTTATATTTTTCATAATTTCACTGACTAAAGTATTTACCTATTCATTGGTATATTTGTAGATTGCACCCTCTTTATGTGTGACATCACCAAGATACCCAAATATCATATGTTCTTTATTTTCGATAAAAGGTGATTTTTTACTTAAAAGATTTAAGCATATTACACCCAACATCTACATAACTGAGATGCACATACCCGATCCAATCCACAAGATACAATCAAAAGAAGAATCTCTACAAGTACTCATGACGGAGAATATAAGAGAGCCTAAGGCGAAGGAAGACCAATCTGTAGATTACATTGTCATCTATGTTGGGAAGAGATGTCGCACGTTCTCTTATCTATGACATGTTCCACTTGAAAATTATGCGTGACTGCCACCAGACCACCTCCGCTTTCAACATGCTTTCGCGATGTCAACGTCTGCCTCTATAAGGCCTTTTTTTTCCAGCTACAAGGTTTTCATGGGCAGCCTGCCATAGCCCGAGGCCCTCTATTTTGTTTATGGGCGTGTTAAAACAAAACAAAGAAAATTAAACGTGTTATAAAGGACATTGACATGTAAAAAACACATGTAGGTCGACCATGCTTACCACCCAGTGCCAAAGAACATTGTAGGCCGCGAGGTGAAGCTCGCCTATCCATCTACTAGTATTTTTTAAGGCGCAGCCGCGTGACAACGCAGTCGTTTATCACTGCTCTCACTAAATAGCCCGAGCGTGGAGTGCAGCAGTATGCATGTCTTTGCCGCACATTATGAGTAAGTAGAATCTTGTTGATCTAGAAATACCTGAATTCTTCCGGGCGGACGCGTGCTGAACTGGAAGTCCTGAGCGGGCGCACTATACAACAGAGAAAACCTGAACGCACGCGCTACGCGACAAATCTCATACGACACCACGCACTAGTCTCCAATCAAGCCACCTTAGAGCATCTCCAGTCGCGTCCCCCAAACCGTCCCCCAAACCGCGCCGGATTGAGCGTTTGGGGGACGTGTTTTGCTCGTGCCGCGTTTGGGGGACGTCGCTCCCCAGCCGCGTCCCCCAAACGCCGCCCCCAAATGAATATTTGTGCAGGAAAATAAAGGTTTTCATTCAATTTTGATTATATATTACAAAGTTTGAATGAAAACGGCTAGATTTCATCTAAACCTAGGCTACCGACCGCCGGCGGCGCGTTCGACGGCCCCGCCCCGTTGTCGCCTCCCCTACGCCGCAGCTCCTCCTGCGCGCGCCTCCTCTCCTTGCGTTCGGCGGTGGCCGGACGGTGCCGCTCCCGCCGATAGTCCTCCTCCGCCCTCCCTGCCGGGCCGGCGGGAGGGAGAGCTCGATGGCGCGACGAATCTCCGCCTCTTCGCGGGCACGGGCGTCGTCCCGGAGCTTCTTCTCCGACTCGAAGGACTCGACGAGGGCGCGTTGCTGATCGGCCGTCTCGTCCGGGTGCGGGGCGTCGTCGTCGGACCAGTCGAACTCGTCGTCGTCGTCGTCGTCGTCCTCCACCTCGGTCTCCTCCGCCTCGGCCTCCTCCTCCATTGGCGCCTCCTCCTCCACATCTGTTGGCGCCTCCATCATCGCCGCCGCATGCGCGTCGGCCGCCGCCAACTTGCTCCGCCCGCCTCCCCCATAGCGCCGTAGCGCCGACTCCCGCCGTCGACGCTCCTCCGCCGTCGCCTGCTGCTCGGAGCTCGATCGACTCACGCCGCCGGCGCTCGATCGAGTCACGCCGTTCACGGAACAGCGCCCGCCGCTCATCGCGCTGGCGCCGGCGCTCGTCGGCCCATCGCTGCTCCATCTCCTCCCGGTACCGGCGCCGTCGCGCCTCTTGTCCCGTCGAGGCGTCGAACGCCGCAACGGTGTCGCACTGCTGCTCCTGCCACGCTGCTGCCGCCGCGGCCTCCTCAGCGGCGGAGGCGAGGGGCGGAGAACGCCGCAAGATCCGCCGCCTGCTGCGCCTCACGCCGCCGGCGGGTCTCCTCCTCGAGTGCCTCCTCGAGTGCCGCACGCCGCAGCCGGCTCGTCAATGGAGGAGACGGCGGTGGAGGGAAGTGGCCATCGCCGGGGCGGTTCGCCATTGCCACCGGTGATGGAGGAGACGGCTGTGGAGCGACGAGGGCTGTGTTTGTTGCCGGCGGGGTGTGGTGGCTACCATTGATGAGCCGGGAGACCTTTTATAGACGCCGGCGTCGGGAAGAAAGCGCGGGAACGGACGAGAAGAGGCGGGAAGATCGCGCGGGAACGGGCGGTGGCGTGCGGACGCCGACGACGCGTGGAGGCCGCGCAGCACCGACGAGACGTCTCGCCTGCCCCTCCGTCGCCATTAAGGCAAAGATGCCGCCGTGTGTCACTTGCGCGCGAATAACTTCCGTCGCGAGGTAGGCGACGGTTAGGTTAAAATTAGCCGTGCCGGCCGACGCGTCGGCCCCGCCACTCCCCGCCTCACTTTCGTTGTGTCCGGCGTCCCCGGAGCGTCCCCTGTGGGACGGGGACGGGCTCGGGGCGCCGGACACCGTATCGGGGCGCGCCGGACAAAAAAGGGCTTTGGGGGACGCGGCTGGAACGCTTTTTTTGTCCGGCGCGCCCCAAATCGTTTTGGGGGACGGTTTGGGGGACGCGACTGGAGATGCTCTTATCCCTTCGTCCTCTCCAAATCGCGCCGCCCGAGACCACCCGCCCACAGCGCCGCCCTCGCCGTCGAGTGCACTGCACGCGCCCAGACCTTGCGCCGTCGTCTAAGAAGAGCTCGAGCTGCTGCTCGTCGCGCCGCCTGGAACCTTCTCGTCGCCGACGCCGGGAGGGGCGGCCGTGGACCTCTTGCCGGCGAGTCCGCAGCCACCCTTCTGGATGGAGGGCAAATCCCCCGTATGGACCGTCGCTGGGTACGCACATCAGGCAATATCAACCGGAGCAGATCCCCTCACGGTCAGCAGCGGCATCGGAGCAGTGTCCGTGCGCTTACTCCACCAGATCGAGCCGAACCTCGAGTAGAGAAAGGGCCAATGGAGAAGAAAAATTGTAAGCTTGGAAGATGCAGCTTTGATTTTACACGATGTATACAAAGATCAAGCCTGGAGCCTCGCGTAGATGCACTCTGGCTTCGCTCCATTGATTTGTGAGATACTCTGTACATTTCTAAAGCGCAACTTCATTGTCCGACGCCGCAACTTTGGTATCCGTCGGAGTAACTTTAGTGCATGGCGGTGCAATTTCGGTGTCTTACAGAGCAATTTTTATACTCGATAAAACTATTTTTTGTGTCTGGCAGCGTAATTTTGGTGTCTGGCAGAGCAACTTTTATGTATGACAAAATAATGTTCGTGTCTGGCAGCCTAATTTTGATGTCCAACTTTGATATCCGAAAGAGCAACTTTGGTGCTAACAACTTGAGCAAATTACAAGTAAGATATCTTTGGTACCCGACGAAGCTACGCTCGTGTCTAGCAGCGTAATTTAGGTGTAGCAACTTTGGTACTCATCGGAGCAACTTCGGTGCCCGACGGTGCAATTTTGGTGTCCGATAGAGAATTTTTGTGCCTGACGAAGCTATGTTCGTGTCTGAGAGCGTAATTTTGGTGTTTGACCTACCAACTTTGAAATCCGATGTTGATAAGTTACCCACGAGTGCAACAAACCTGTCTAGAGCTACAAATTTGCCTACCGTTGTTGTAAAGTTGCTTACCGATGTTGATAAGTTGCATATTGCAGCATTGAAATTGTCCACCGCTGGTGTAAAGTTGTCTATCACTATCGTAAAGTTATTTTAGTTACAAAATTACATATTGTTCTTGTGAAGTTATCTACGTGTTGTGGCAAATAATTTTAGCATAATTTTACATGCAATGTTTGGCAACAAATTGACATAACTGAAGTACTACAGAATGTTTGACTATAATTTAGCATAATTGAGAAACTATTGTGTGTTGCTAGACAACAATTTAGCATAATTAAGCAACTAATGTGTGTTGTTAGGCAACAATTTAGTAACATAATTGAGCAACTAATGTGTGTTGTTAGACAACAATTTAACATAATTGAGCAACTAGTGTTGTTAGCAACAACAACGTGACAGAAATAGGCAATCATGCGTATTACAGTGGGACCCGCCGGTCAATGTCTCTCCCCCTCTCTCAGGTAGTCAGGTTATTCTAGGGCCTCTCTCTCGCCTCCTTGATTTCTCCCGCTGCCTCGCCGTCAACTGCAGACGCCACCAAATCCGGCGACCGTTTGGCCTCCTCTCCCGCTGTGGCTCACCAGCACCGCAACACGGACTCGTCTGCCTCCTCTCCCCCAATTCCCCACCTGGCGGTGAGAGAGCACATACGCAGGGGATCGGCCGAGCTTCTCCTCCCGGCGGTGGCCGCAGATGGGGGCGCCGCCGCCTGGAGCACAGGGGTGGCGGCTGAGGCACACCAGGGAGACGCCGACGACGCTTGGTTAGGATAACCCAGCGACGCAGGGCCTCCCGAGGTACGGGGTGGAGGCGGTGTCCTCCCGATGGCGTGCGATGGAGGTTGAGGATCGGCGGCCGGCGACGAGCGCGGGTGATGGAGGGGAGGTCAGCGGCCGGCGACGAGCGTGGGTGGCCGCGGCGGCGCACTGGGCTGGAGTTGGGCGTGTGGGCTGGAGCTAGCAGAGCAATTTTGGAACTCGATGGAGCATTTTTGGTGCCCAATATAACAACTTTGAAACTTGATGGAGCAACTTTGGTGCCCGACGGAGCAATTTCGATGCCCAACAAAGCAACTTTGGAGTCCGACGGAGCAACTTGGGAGCCCAACTTTGGTGACATACAGAGCAACTTTGAAACCCAATGGAACAACTTTGGTGCATGGTTCCACTATTTTGGTGTCCGAAAGAACAATTTTGGTGCCCACCGGAGCAAATTAGGTGCTGACGACGCAACTTTGCTATCGTACGGTGCAACATTGGTGACTAACGGCACAACAATAGTGTCCGACGAAACAACTTTGGTGCCTCACGGCGATGCTTTGGTGCATGATAGCACACCACTGGAGTCAATCATCAATCAATCCGGGTCAGAATATCTACAAATTGTTATGAAAGTTGTGTATATTTGGATGGATTCTAATGCACCTCCCACGAAGAGTCGAGGAATTCCCCTTAAGTGTCACACTGGAGTTATCGATCACCTCTCCAAACTTCCGCGTGGGCCGCTTTTGGACTGGCGTTGAAATGGCGACGCCCACTTCGAAACATCTGTAGGCAATTTCATAACATCTAAAAAAAATCATAATATGTATACACAACTTCAGAATTTGGTACACATTTTTACTACGGTAAATTATAACTACTCCAATATACAGACAACAAATTAGCATTTTTTAGCAACTATTATGTGAATTAGGCAAAAAAAATTGCACGATGGGGCAACAATCAAGTCTTTTATGGGTGGGACCCAGATCTATCCTCTCTATTTCCTTTATCTTCTTCTTCCTCCCGCATGTGCACGTCCTCCCAATTTCTCTCTATCCTCCCGTCAATGCACCCTCTGCCGCCTATTCTACCCGCCGTCGGCCTCCTCTGCTGCTGCCATTAGCCGGCGAAGCCCCGCCGGTTCCATCTCCCCTGATTCCCCATCGGGGAGACGCCGGTCCATGCGCCTGTGCTGTTTTCTCCACCTATTGCTCCCTGCTATGGCGCGGTCGCGTGGGTAAAGCCGACACCTGGTCGGCGGCCAGGGCGTGTGCTGGAGGGGAAACCTATGGCGGGGGATCCTGTGCCGGAGGGGAGGCCGGCGGCGAGCACGGGTGTTTAGGGCCTGTCGGCGGGAGGAGGTCGGGTCAAGAGTTGGAGCCCTCCCTGGCGGCTTGCTCCAGGCCGGCCGGCGGGGTTGCCCGCATGATGTCGGGGCTGCGCCTGGTCCGCAGAAGGTTGTGTGAGGGAGACGTCGGGAGAAAGGGTGAGAGAGACACTGGCAAGAACTTTCCTTTTTTAGTTGAGTGCTCAGATGCACCAACGAGCACACGGCCGCCCGCTAGGCAATTTTCATGTGCATTCTATTTACTTACTTGTGTGGCAAGAAAAAATGAAAGGTGTGTGACAACATACGGGTATTCAACTAATACGTATACATATATGGATTAGAGATAGACTAGTACTCTACATCTTCTTATACTGCAAGTCTCCCTCTTTATTATACCTCTATATATATTCCCGCGGGAATCAAATCAATACATAATAGATATTAGGGATTCTATAATTCCTTCAACCCCTATACTCTATTTCAAGAGGTGAATGATAGCAGGACGGCCGGAATTGTATCACATCCGGAGAAGTTGTCACCAACGCCTCAGTAATCTTCTTACTTAATAAGTTCTTCTCCTTGCTGGTTCGTGGATATCTCGAAGGTCTGCACACATTATTGCAGGGTTTGCACACCTTCATGTCATGTAGAGATACCTCCCGGATGTTCACGGCCACTTTCATGACCCACCCAATGTATGCCATGAAGTTTTCATCAGACTCAAAGCCATGGATGGTTAGCTTGGCCAGATTCTTGTGCTTGAAATCGGTAACAGATGGCTTCCACTTGACATCCCTTTTTTTGGAGTAATTTTGTTGTGAATCCTGGGAATCTTTTTTGCACTTATGATCTGATACCGTGATGCAAAGCTCCTCTAGGAGTGGTGCAGCTTCAAGAAAGGATAGTGTCCAAGCGATACCACATTTTTCAGGAATATTGTCCAGATTTATAAACCGTAGTTTGTCAAGCAGAGGCGCAAGAAACTTCCCAGATTCTTGGTGAAGCCAAACCTGGGGCAGGAAAAAAATATTAAGGTGAGTGAATGTGCATAATTTCATCCTGAAATGGTAGAAAAATACTCTCGCTTAAGTCAATATTATAACATATACTCCCTCTATCTTATAATATAATATAAGATGTTTTTACAACTAATGCACTTCTATATTAGTTGTAATAATATCATATGTTATGAGACTGAGGGAGTACTATATATATAACCATCACAGATTTAGAATGAAAATGGATGGAGCGAGTACCTTTTCACTTTGAAAATCCAGATGCAAGTCGCATATGGAGGGGACATTAGCAAGCAATTGGCTTAACCTGATCGTGTAGTCTGAACTAGCATAGTTATTAGCGAGCCTTAGATTCGAAAGCCGAGGGACAAAACCAAGAACCAACGGGTTCTCATCATATTGCCAATCAGTATAGCTCATCCGTTGAAGATTCGGCAGATAGCTGAGCTCCACTGTTCCGAAATACCCAGTGATGATGTCAAGGTCGACGAGTCGAGCGTGTTCTAATTGCAGCACCGAACGAACTCCTGAATCACACAAGACGAAAGACAAGGACTCGAGCCGCTTGCAAGTGCTTAGGATGTTTGGTATGTCTGACTCACCAAACCTCATATTTTGCAGATGCAACCGTGTGAGACCACCAAACACATCAGGATACTCACCAATAAAAGCATTGAACTGCTTCGCAAAGTAGCGGATTTCAGCAGAAAGATTACACTCATAAGAACACTTTTTGGTCAGGATCTCGAACTCTGCGGCTTCAATCTGTTGTGTCGCCATGGCAAGGGCGACGGCTCTGCCGATCTTGAGATGGTCGTCGCCTCTCATGATGAACTTAAGCTTCAGGTTTCGGATGGGGATCTGCCGAGACCTCGCGCTAAGGATCCTTTCGGTCACGTCGGCCACGATGCCATTCTTTCGAACCAGTTCGCGGGCGCTGAGGACGATGACGATCTGCGAGAGCATGGTGAGGAGTTTGATCGTTTGCTTGGAGGCGAAGCATGTTCTGATGGCGTCGAGGGTGCCCACCCTCTCCAGGATGTTGAGCAGCACGTCGTCGGGCAGCTTCAAGTCCCTGTCGACATTCAGGGTCTGCATAACGCGAGGAGCGGAATCAGTGTCCCATGATGATAGATTGATATACTGGATTGCATCAAAGAAGAATTAACAAGATAGAATCGAGAACCAAGGCAATGGCGACTTACATCAGGGCAGCGGCGGCCGCCAACGCTGTCGAGCTTCATGGCGATCCGATCTCAAGAACGGACGGAGTAGGCAACTGCCGTCGACCGCGAAGATCCGAGCAAAAATGATCGTCGGAACAACGCTCCTTCCGTCGTGCGAGGAGAGGATCGATCCAATCGTCAACGACCTGGGCTGAGGACTGCGGCTGTAGTTGTAGGCTGTATCCATCAGACGGATACGGAGACGGAGGGAGACGGTTTCGAACCCTATTCCACTCCGCAGATCGCCGGAGTATATAATCTCGCACGAGATGCAAACGTACGGCTCCGTTTCAGATACGAACCCGACTGACCCGGTCCTTCTTCGGACCCGACTACGCATTGGCAAGGGCTGTTACCAAACCATCGAACAAATTGGATGCATGCAGCCTATTTTGCACTGCTCTCTTGTCTTCAGCGCATCACATGACGCTGCTCATGTGCATCGGCAAGGGATGTTTTTCGCGAAAACGCAAAAGATTTGCGTTTCGATGCATTGATAGATAGAAAGAAAGGTTATATGTACATGTCCAAGAGAGGACGAACACCCCGCACTACAACTCGACCCAAGAAAGGAGACCTAGTCTAGGGGAGGAGCTGGCGGACACCCCGGGCTCCCGCGTTCGCCCACTGTCGCGCTTCGGTCTTGATGTCGCCGAGCAAGGAAGGCACTGAAGACCGTGCGTTGTCGAAGATCGCAACATTCCGGTGCTTCCAGATCCACCACGCCGTAAGCATGATTATCGACGATGTACCTTTGCGCAACTGGCGAGGGGTGGTACGCACCACCTGCGACCACCACTCCGCGAAGTCCCCCTCCGAAGGAGGTCCAGAGGTGGATCGGATCCACGAGAGGACCTCGAACCAGACCGTCTCGGAGAAAGAGCACCCGGTGAGGAGATGCGTCATAGTCTCCTCGGATTGGTCACACGGCGGGCATGCGGGCGCATGTGGTAGACCACGACGCGCTAGCCTCTCACCCGTCCAGCATCTGTCAAGACAGGCCAACCATATGAAGAACTTCACCCTAGGGGGCGCCCAGGATCTCCAGTTCAGCTCCCATGATGGTGAGGTGATCCCCCCCTGAAAGAGGGCCTCATAGCAAGAATGGGAGGTGTACTGGCCATCCGTCGTCCAAACCCACACCATCGTGTCATGCTCCTCCGAAAGCTGGAAATCCCTCAGCCTGCTCCAAAGTTGCACATATTGCCAAAGTGCAAGGGCACTGGGTGCTCCAGTTATGTCGGGGATCCAAGTGCCGTCTACCAGTGCCTGACGCACTGTACGCACCTTCCTGCGCCGTTTAGGAACCAGCGCGTACACCTCCGGCGCCATCTCCCTTATGGAACGGCCGCCCAACCATCGGTCCTCCCAGAAGAGAGCGGACTCTCCATTGCCAACCCTCATCGTGGTGGAGGCTGCAAAGATGTCCAACTCAGCCTTCGAAAACTGCATGTCCAGCCCGTTCCACGGACGCAGGGGGTCAGTGTGCATCCTCCAGAGCCAGCGCACCCTTAGGCTTATGGCCATACGTGCCAACTCGGGGATTCCCAGCCCGCCTAGGTGCAGCGGTCGACACACCCTTGCCCAGTTCACGTGGCAGTGACCTCCATTGGCCTCTGCCCGTCCCACCCAGAGGAACCCTCGCAGGATCTTGTTGATCTGCTTGAGGGTCTTTTTGTTCACGGCCAGAACCGTTAGCTGGTGCAGCGGGATTGCCGCCAGCACGGCTCTAATCAGCGCCAAGCGTCCTGCTTGCGGCATCATGGACGCCCGCCACGTCGGCAGCTTGTCAGCTAGTTTGTCCACAAGCGGCTGGAAGGTCTCGGCCGACAGACGCCTTGTGGACAGGGGGATACCCAAGTACTTCACCGGGAAAGGCGCTAGCTGGCACTCCATGTGTGCCGCCGCAGCCCCAGCCTCCTCGTCCGAGCACGCAATCGGGGACACCGAACATTTAGCGAAGTTGGTGCGCAAGCCGGAGGCCTGTCCGAACAGCTCCAGGATGCCGCGTACCGCACTCAACTCTGCATCGTCCGGGTGGCAGAAGATCACCACATCATCCGCATAGAGCGACACAGAGGTCGCCAGATCCCGCCGCGCCAACCGTCGCAGCACACCCAGCTCATATGCCTTGGTCAGCATCTTGTTGAGCGAGTTCATCACTAGGACAAACAGGGATGGCGACAGGGGGTCCCCCTGTCTCAGTCCCCTCCGATGCCAGATCGGGGGTCCTGGCTCGCCATTGAGCAGCACCCGAGTACTAGCCGTGGCCAACAGCAGAGAGACAAGCTCTCGGAACCTCGGGCCGAACCCTATCTTCTGGAGAACCTCCATGAGGAATCCCCAAGACACCGAGTCAAAGGCCCGAGCAATATCCAGCTTCAGCATCACCCTCGGCTCCTTCTCCCTGTGCAGGAAGCGGGCTGTTTGCTGGACCAACATGAAGTTGTCGTGGATGCATCTTTTTCGAATGAAGGCGCATTGGTTGCGGTCCACCAGCGACTCCATCCGGGGTGCCAGCCTAGTAGCCAGTATCTTCGCCACCAGCTTGGCGAAGATGTGGATAAGGCTTATCGGCCTGTAATCACCTAGCGCCATAGCGTCCGGGCGCTTGGGCAGCAGCACCATCAAAGCCTGATTAAGGCCTTGGAATCCGCGCCCACACATCGTGTAAAGCTTGTCAAAAGCCGCCATGAAGTCAGCCTTGACCACCCTCCAGCATTTCTGCAGGAATTCAGCCGTAAACCCATCAGGGCCGGGAGCTTTGCCCGGCGGCAAGTGCTTGATCACCTCCCAAACCTCCTCTTCCGTGAACGCCACCTCGAGCTCGGATAGATCCTCTGTAGTGACACCCAGAAAGTCTAAGTCCAGCGAGTGAGCCCTTGCCACCAAGCTGCCAAGCAGACCCTCAAAGTGTGCGAAGGTAGCTCCTGCCATGGCCGCATGGTCGGAAACAACCATGTTATCCACACTCAAACTGTGGATTACATTCTTCTGGCGCCTGTAGGCTGCATGCTGGTGGAAGAAGGCCGTGTTGGCGTCCCCCTCCCGCAGCCATGCGATCTTTGCCCGCTGGCGAGCCATCGTCCGCTCAAGCGAGGCCAGCCCTAAGTAGGTCTGCTTGAGGTGGGCCCGGAGTCGACGCTCATCGGATGTGAGCCGTCGGGATTCCATGGCAATGTCCAACCTCAGCACCACTTCCCGCGCTAGCATTAGCTGCAGTTTGATAGATCCAACCTTCTTGTCACTCCAGCTCATGAGCCGGCGCGCCGTGAGTTTCAATTTAGCAGTGAGCCGCCTGAAGGGGTCAGTGTCCCCCTGGACCTCCTCCCAAGCGCTCTGAACCACCTCATCGAACCCGTCAAGGCGCAGCCAGAAACGCTCGAACTGGAACCTTTTCCGCCCTCCCGACTGTGTGGTGCAGTCAAGGAGTAGGGGGCAATGGTCCGCCACAACCGTCGCCAAGCAGCGCAGACTGCAGCTACTATGGAGTCCCTCCCAAGCCACGGTGGCAAATACCCGGTCAAGCCGAACCAGAGTAGGGGTTTCGCGCTCATTTGACCAGGTGTAGCGTCGTCCATGCAGGTAGATCTCCTTCAGCTCACAGTCGTTAAGGAAGCGGCGGAATCGTCCCATCATCCTACGGTTAAGGTTACCATTGTTCTTGTCCTCAGCCCGGTAGATCATGTTGAAGTCCCCGCAGAGAGCCCAGGGTCCCTGGTGGATCCCGCGGACGTCTCGTAGCTCATCCAGGAAGGCGACCTTGTCAGCCTCAGCCTGTGGTCCGTAGACGCAAGTCAGCCACCACCATGGTTCCCCCCAGGGGGAACAACCCTCGCAGTAATGCTATTAGCACCTATGTGGGCGCTGTCAAGCTGCACCACCCTGCTCACCCATGCCATAATCATCCCACCCCGAGTATCCGTCGCAGGCAAGCAGAAGTAAGCATCAAAGTCCGCGCCCAGCGCTTCCATAACAATGGCAGGGGTTACAACCGCAAGTTTTGTCTCCTGGATACAAACGATAGATGCACCTGTGGTGCCTACAACACTCCTAACAGCCGTACGTCGCGCGCGATCATTGAGGCCTCGCACGTTGGCCACCAAAATCTTAGGTTCGTACAACATTGGATCGACTACAAGGCACACCCTAGATAGCGAACATCGGGGTCAAGCCTCCACGAGGCGACCACCCGACATCCCCAGCATCGGCGGAGAGCAGCCTCTGATCGTGGAGAGCGTCCATCCGTAGAACTCCGCGATGGCCTCAATCATGTCATCCGTCAAGGGGAGCTCGTACATCTTGTGGTAAGCTTCGAGGGCAGCCGATGACGGCGCCTCATCACCAGAGAGTAAGCCAAGCTTGCGCATCAGGTTCCGTACCGCCTTCATCTCGGCGTTCATCCCTCCCGGTTGTTTCGCGATCCTGGAGCTCCGGCGCGGCTGAAAGTTCAGCTCCACCAACCGTCGCCTAACAGCAGGGGTTTGGAGGAGAGCATCCGAGCGCGATTTCGCAGCTTCAAGGAACTCCCCAAGCGTCCTTGGTCGCGCCAGAACCGTCGGTACCCTAGGTACCAAGGGTTGTCGCGTTCTCTGGAATACCATCGGTGGCGAGGTAAAGCGACACACAGACGGAGAGGGGCCGCCAGGGGCAGTGTAGTCGTCCTCTACCGTGCGCTGTGGGGCCGGGTCTGCCAGGATCTCCTCGTCCACCGCGTCGTCGTCAACCAGAGCCTTCCCCCTGTCAGCGTCGAGCATCGGCCGCGACAGTGTTAGGGTTTGGCAGGGAAGCACATCCCACGACGGGGAGCTGTCCACGACTTGGCCCAAGATCCCATCGCCCTCGGATTCCGGCCCAGCACCATCCCCAGCCACAGGAGGGGGCGGGCTGGCAAAAGCGGCCAGGCCCAGCAGCGGCCTGGGGATGAAAGGCCCAGCTAGGTCCTCCAGCGTCAGCCTTTGGATAGAAGGGGGCTCCTCTTCCCGCTCGTTGGCGCGCGGAGGCGCGGGAGAGCCGCCCAACGGCACGAAAATCCCACCCACCTGGAACCTTCCTGCACTGGCGCTGGCCCCATCGCCTGCAGCATGATTTGAAACCGCCGTCCCTTTTGGACCAGATCCGTCCAACGGCGCCGACAAAGCTGACTCGGGCGCGCCCAACAGCCTCCTCTGGCCCTCCACTGGCCCCACCCTGACGCAGCCCGCTCCTTTGGACCGATCGTTGACCGCGACCAGGTCCAGCGACTGGAGCGCCGGTGCATGGACTGGGTCCATCTCCGTCCACGTCGGCCTGTGGACCGCGCCCACCACGTCCCTGGCGCTGGAAGCAGCCGGTGCGTGCGCATCCATGGCGCCCACGACCGATATGGTGGCGGCGCTCCTCGCCGGCGTTCGCACCAAGACGGTTCCCACGGCAACCTCCAGCTCGTCCGGCTCAATGGCGCTCTCAGCAGCCCTAGCCAGCTCCTCCGTGTTTCCACCGGCCAGCGCCTGTGCGCTCTCCACAACGTCTCTTTGTTCAGCCACGGCGCCAATGGCAGCCTCACCGACGTCAGCGCCATCACCGGCGGCTTGTGCAGCGGCGCGTGCCCGCAGCTCACGGACCTTGCGCCCTCCACGCCTCCTCCGCTTGCTCCGCTGCAATGGCGCGGCCGCCGGCGCACCCACGACTGCCCCTGAAGACAGGACCCTCGTGGAGCCACCGCGGCTGCCGCCACCTTGCCCGGAGGAAGCAGATGCCTCGCGATCACCGCCTCCGCCGCTCCCTGGCAGGGTGTCAGGAACCCCTCGCATGTAGTTGTATTGGCGGCGTGTTGGCCATGCCGGGGTGCTCCCATCACCATCGTGTGCACGGCCGCCGGCGTTGCTGTTCGGAGCGTTGCGGCGGAAGTCGACGGTGCGGGTCACATGGACGATCAGCGGATAAGCCAACGTGTTGATGTGTGGCGGCACGACCGCCTGCGCCGGCGCCGCCAAGTCCTCAAGCGACGGTGGCTCATCCGGCTCCACAATGTGGAGATCAACCTCCTTCGGGATCAGCGTGGGGTCGAGGCACCACGCCGATAACCGAAAAGTGCCCATGTCCGCGCGGGACCTCGTTAGCGGGTGCAGCCGCTCCCACCCGGGCCGCCGGCGCCAGGATCGCCTCCGCCATGGACAGGTTCCAAGCGTTGGCCGGCACCCCCTCCACTTCGACCTCGACGTGCACACAGAGGCCGCCAGACACGGCGTGCGTGCGGCGCGCCCATGGTCTGAGCAGCAGCCGGAAGAACGGAGACGCGATGACCTCATCACCCAGCACCCTGTCCCGATCATCTCTCCTCGCGAAGAAGATCAGAAAGTCCTCAGGGCGGTGGCAGTGCACCGAGAAGCTTCCCGCCGGCAGACCGTGGACGTCTTCCAGCGCCATGGCTACCTCCTCCGTGGTGACCGCTCGACGGACGCCGACAATCACAGCGAGCAGTGCCTTGGCGAGCATGTCCTCCGCGTCGTCGATCTCCGCCGTGCGAGGCAGCACGCAAGCAGCACGCGCAGGGCGTCGCGCCAGCTCACCACCCACCGCTGGAGCACGCAGCGCCAAGGGGGCAACTTGCTGATCCTCGCGGCGTGGCCTTGACAGATCCTCGACGCGGCGAGCCAGCGGCAGTACCGGCGCGACGGCCCTGTCACCCACTGGCACCGGCGCCACCGCGCGGGCCTCCCCAGCTCCTGCGGCACCAGTCACGCCACCGCCGCGCATCTGCTCAACCCGGCGCCCTTCGGCAGCCCTTGGTGGCGGGACCTCCCTCCTCGGCGCGGCCCTGTATGGCACGATGGTCCGGCGCGGCGCGGCGTCGGCCCTGAGTGGGGCCTCTGTACGGCGCGGCGCCTCCATCCTTCGTTCCATCCCATCAGGCGCGGCGCCACGGCGAGCTGGAGGCTCCCTGGCAGCCTGGTTGGTCCCCAGCGCACGCGCGCGGAGAGCACCGGCGCCATCATCCATGCGGCGGCCGCGGCCCCCCTCAACATACTGCCGGCTCCGCAGCGTCCCACGGCGGCGACCCTGGCCGCGGCGGGCGGGGGAGCGCACACTCCCGTGCCATATGCCCAACCTCTCCGCAGCGCAGGCACACCGGGCCGACGGTGCAGTCGGCGGCGCGGTGGCCAGGCTGCGTGCAGAGGAGGCAGAGCCCGTGGTACTCGTCGTAGGCGCCGACGACGCGCTCGGTCCGCGCCGCCTTCGCCGCCACCTTCCTCCCAGCTCGCCGGCCGCGCGCACGCTTGCGCGTCACATGTGTGGGTTCCTCCCACGGGTTGTCTTCGTCGTCATCCATGGGGTCGTCGGAGTCGTCAAGGCCGTCAAAGGCGACGCCTTCCTCCTCCCGGAAGATCTCAGACCTTACCTCGCTGCGCGCCCTTGACGATTCCGGTCGGTCGCCGTGCTCCGCCCGCCCGCCGCCGAGCTCCACGCTCTGCGACCGCGGAGTGTCCTCCGAGTCCGAGCCGCGGCCGCCGCGCCACCTGTCTTCGCGCCCGCGCGGGCCCGACGTCGGCGGCGAGGACGGGGTCGGTGAAGAAGTGGTCGTCGTTGCCATGGCTCGGCCGCCGCCGCGAACCGACGGAGGCCCTCGGCACTCGCGCAGCACTCCCTCTCGCTGCGCTCCCTCTCGCTGCGCTCCCTCTCCATCGGCAAGGGATGTTACCAAACCATCAAACAAATTGGATGCATGCAGCCTATTTTGCACTGCTCTCTTGTCTTCAGCGCATCACATGACGCTGCTCATCTAGACTGCATGCACATGCAGACATGCTGTCTCACCCAGGCCAATGCTGTGGTCTCTCCATGACGGGCACTCTAGCTAGGATATACTACTCCGAGTTAGTTGGAAGCTTAATCTCGTTTACATAAGAAGGAACAGACATACAGAGCTATCTGAAATGGTTGGAAAGCATATATATCTTTCACATACTAGACCAGGTATTATAATTGGTGTGAGTGTAGCCAGTCAACTTATGCATGATACACGATCATCTCATATGGATGCCATGACCTGGATCTTGCGCTAGTTAAAAGGGTGCCCCGGGAAAGGTTTATTGTCCAACTCGCTAAGGAAGCCTACAAGCCAAGTGCTACACTGATGACGATAGGGCAGGCTTAGTAGACGGCCAACAATCAACATCTGGATACTACGCATTTGTCGGTGGAAACTCAGTCTCATGGCACAACAAGAAACAAGCTATCGTGGCTAGAGATCCAACGCAGAGGCCGAGTTTAGATCTACGACACATGGTGTGTGTGTGTGAGGTGTTGTGGGTGCTCATGATATTCCAAGGTAGCCCATTGGTGTTATACTGTGATAACAAGACGGCTATAGATATTGCAAATAATTACGTACAACATGATCGAACCAAGCATGTGTAGATTGATTATCATTTTATCAATGGGATAATCTGCATTCCATATGTGAGTTCATCTAGCCAAGTGGTTGATGTTCTTACAAAAGGATTGCCTGAAAAAACATTTTCTACTTTTTGTAGCAAAATGGGTCGTTATGATCTATTTGCCCCATCTTGAGTGGGATTGTTGGTATGTGTAGTTATATGAGAATATATACTTTTGTGGGAACTAAAATGTAAGATGTAATAAAGACTATAGAGACAATACTGAGAAGGAGGGTGAACGACCCATCTAGAAATTTCCCAACATGTTCTTGCTCTTGCGTCAATCTTCCCTCAATCCAGAATACCAAAAAATTTCCCCAAATCTAACGACACTTTCCAAAGACCAAAACTTCTTTTTCATTACAACGTGGGGAGTACTAAATTCGGAGTACGATGATTACTTATAATTAACAACATACATCGAAAAATAGATGATGATATCATACGGAAATGCCATGAATGATTTACATATACTCTATGACTGAAGGTGGATAATAGCAGGAGGGCCTGAATCGAATCGTTGCCGGAGAAGCTACCACCGTCTCCATAATCTTCTTACTTAACAAGTCCTTATCCTTGCTGGTTTGTGGATATCTCGAAGGACCCTTCTCCTTGTTGGTTTGTGGATATATCGAAGGACAAACTTTGGCTTGCCTAAATGCGTTGGTGCATGTCTTGCACACCTTCCTGTCATGTAGAGATACCTCCCGGATGTTCACCGCTACTTTCATGACGCACCTGACGTATCTCGTAAAGTTGTCATCAGACTCAAAGCCGTGGATGGTTAGCTTGGCCAGATTCTTGTGCTTTAAATCTGATGGGTCCCACTTCATATCCATTTCTTTGGAGTAATTATGTCGTGGACCCCCGTGACACTTATGATCCGATACTGTGATGCAAAGCTCCTCTAGGGATGGTGCAGCTTCAAGAAAGGATAATGTCCAAGCGATACCACAATTTTTGGGAATATTTTCTAGATGCACAAACCTTAGTTTGTCAAGCAGAGGCGCAAGTAACTTCCCAGGTTCTTGGTGAAGCCAAACCTGGGGCAGAAAAAACAAACTAGCGTGAGTTCATGTGCATAAGCATCATCCTGAAACATTGTACTGTTAAGAAATTAGAGTGAGTAACAAACTATATAACCATCATACTGAGTCACTTAAGTTAACATTGACTGCTAAGAATTAGAGTGAGTAACAAACTATATAACCATCATACTGAGTGAGAATGGGAAAAAGATGGATGGAGTGAGTACCTCTTCACTTTGAAAATCCAGATGCAAGACACTTATCAAGGGGACATTTACAAGCACTTGGCTTATCTTGATGGTACTGTCCGTATTAACATATTCGTTAGCTAGGCTTAGATTCGAAAGCCGAGGAACAAAACCAAGAACCAACGGATTCAGAGTATAATGCCATTTACTATAGCTCATCCGTTGAAGCTTTGGCAGATAGTTGAGCTCTACTGTACGGAAATGCCCACTGGTGATGTCAAGCTCAACCAGTCTATCATGTTTTACTTGCAGCATCGAATAGGCTCCTGAATCACAGAAGATGAAACACAACGACTCTAGCTGCTTGCAAGTGCTGAGGATGTTTGGTATGTCTGACTCACCGAACCTCATATTTTGCAGATGCAACCGTGTGAGACCACCAAATGCATCAGGACACTCACCAATAAAAGTATTGAACTGCTTTGCACAATTGAGCAGATCGCGCCGACAGCAATGATAAGACCACTTGTTGGTCAGGATCTGGAACTCTGCCGCTTCAACCTTATGTCTCGCCATGGCAAGGGCGACAGATCTTCCGATCTTGAGATGGTCGTCATCTCTCATGATGAACTTGAGCTTCAGGTTTCGGATGGGGATCTGCGAAGACCTCGCGCTAAGGATCCTGTCGGTAACGTCGGCCACAACGCCATTCTTTCGAAGCAGTTCTTGGCCGCTGAGGACGATGACAATCTGCGAGAGCATGGTGAGGAGTTTGATCGTTTGCTTGGAGGCGAAGCATGTTCTGACGGCGTCGAGGGTGCCCACCCTCTCCAGGATGTTGAGCAGCACGTCGTCGGGCAGCTTCAAGTCCCTGTCGACATACAGGGTCTGCATAACACGCAAGGAGCGGAATTAGTGTCCCATGATGATAGATCGATTGAATTGAAGAATTACTCCCTTCGGCCCTAAGTATTTGTCGCCAATTTAGACAAAATTTAGGCTAAAATGTCTAGACTCACTGAATCTGCGAAAAGTATTACGGCCGGAGGAAGTAACAAGGTCGAAGCGAACGAGGCAATGACGACTTACATCAGGGCGGCGGCCGCCGCCAACGCTGTCGAGCTTCATGGCGATCCGATTTCAAGAACCAACGGAGTAGGCTACTGCCGTCGACCGCGTAGATCGGATGCAAAAATGGCCCGTGGAATGACGATCCTTCCGCCGTGCGAGGATCGATGACCTGGGCTGAGGGCTGAGGCTGTAGTTATAGGATGTACTATCAATCAGACGAGACGGAGACGGTTTCAAACCCTATATATTCCACTATGCAGATCGCTTGAGTATATGATCTCGCACGAGATACAAACGTATAAAAGCGTACGGCTCCGTTTCAAATACGAACCGGACTTAGAGCAGGTCTAACAGACCCCGTAAAAGGGGCAAACCCGTATAATAACCGCCGATTTGAGGGTTTCGGCTCTACCCGGCCGTCTAGCACGCCCCGTAAAAATGGCCCTCGCATCGTTTTTTGTTGTTTTCGAGTACGGGGCGGGTCGTCGCCCCCTACTTGTGCGGGGTGGGAGCGGGGATAGTGGGCGAAACCGGTATCGTCCAGTCCACTGCGCGCGAAGGGTTTCGCTGAAGCCAACCGCCGCCACCGCTGCCCGATCTCCTCCGCCCCGCCCTTCCCGGCCGGATCCGGCCGCCATGGACCGTCCGCAAGAGCCGCCTACCGCCGGCGGTACACCTCCTTCGGGCGCGGTGGTTGATGTCCCCGTCGGAGGTCCGCCGACCGCCGGCATCGTGTCGGCCATGATCGCCTCCACCATCCCGTCGAAGAGGAAGAGGATCCCGAAGCAATTTTTCGTAGCACCTGCGGCGGCCGCCGATTCACCGGGCGAAGCGCCGCCGGCTGCCAAGAAGGCGGGCCGGATGAAGACCAAGGCGGCCGGGCCGAGGGGCGCCGCGCCGGCCAAGGTGCGGACAAAGGCAATCAGCCGCATCGTCCTCGCGCCTCCACCGCCCTCCAAGGTCACGACCCCTCCACCGTCCGTTCCGGCCGTTGCGCCGCCCGCGCCGCCCGCGCCGCCGCCACCCACCATCGACGTAGACAAGGTGTTCGATGTTGAGTCCACAACATCCTACTTGGACATGCTCAACGAATCCGCGGTGAATTTGGACGCCGGTATCGGTGCATTCAATGGGGAGTGCAACGTTGAAGACTTTGATGGCGAGGAGGAGGATGAGGGTGACGAGGAGGAGGTGGTTGAGGTTGATCCGGATGCCGCCGGTTCTTCGTCGACGCCGAAGCCACGCACGGCGAACTACAGCGAGATCGAAGACGCCATCTTGGTCCGTGCTTGGAGCAAGGTGGGGATGGATGCGTGCACCGGAGTGGACCAAGGCGGCAAGCGCTATTGGCAGCGCATTGAGGATCTGTACCACCAGCTGAAGCCTCGCACGAAGAGCATGGCGGACAGATCCTACCGCTCCCTTGAAGGCCGATGGAACATCATCAAGCCGGCTTGTTCTCGTTGGAGTGCTGCCATGGATCAAGTGGCCGACAACCCTCCTAGTGGATGCGTGCCGGAGGACTATGTAAGTTTTCCTTGTGTTGATGATGTGGAAACATCACAAGCTATCCATATTATGTGTTGATGATGTGGAAACATCTCCTCATACTATTTTTCTGCAGCCCAAGTATGCTCAACAACGGTACAAGGACATGGCCGGCTCGAAGAACAAGGAATTTCAATTTCAACATTGCTTTTCCATCCTTCAACATCTTCCTAAGTGAAAGTTGCGGGACAACGAGCCAAAGTGCAAGAAGGAGTCACTTCTCACCATGGATGATGAAGCAGAGGACATGAGTGGGAGAAACACCAGCAAGCCCGAGGGCAACAAGAAGGCCAAGGAGAGGGTTAAGGTAGAACTTGAAGCAGCTAGCTTCCGGGAGAAGTTGGATCAACTCATGAAGTCCAAGGAGGCATTGACGATGAAGATGTTGGAGACCAAGCTCCTCATCACCGACAAGAAGAGTGAGGTGAAGCTTGCCAAGGTGCAAGCAAGGAGGGAAGATGCCAAGTTGAAGGACGAGCTTGACATGAAGATGATCGCAGCCAAAGAAGCCAAGGCCATGAAGGAGCTCTTGGCCGAGGAGAGGGAAATCATGATGATGCGCACAGACGGCATGGACGAGGATCAGCTGGCGTGGTGGAACGAGACCAAGGCGGACATCATTGCGAGGAAGAAGACTGCGCGTCAAGCTCGTGCTCAAGGTGAGTCTCCGGCGAGCGGTGACGCCGGTGGTGATGGATCCATTGATGGTTGATCACATTTGGGAACTTCCGTGGCTTGAACATTGCCTATGATCGCGTTGTGATGTTAAAACTATGAATTATGCATCACATATTTTGGATGTGCTATGTTTGATGTGAAATTGTTGTGCAAATTGCTGTCTAAAACCCTGTTTTGAGGGGCAGGAAACTCGGACGAGCTAGTGAACCCGCATCCCACCCCGTAAAACAGAATATTCTGTTTTACGGGGTGGGGATACGGATTCTGCTAGCTCGTCCGAGTTTTCGGCCGGTGAAAACCGGATACAGGGCCCTCTACTCGCGTTTTACGGGGCAAAAAAATACGGGGCCTGTTAGACATGCTCTTACCCCGTCCTTCTTCGGAGCCCGACTAGGCATCGGCACGGGTTGTTCCCAAATCATCGAACAAATTGGATGCATGCAGCCTATTTTACACTGCTCTCTTGTCTTCATCGCCTAACATGACCCTGCTCATCTAGACACTACAGGAATGGACGCATACGTCGACGGCCGGCTGCCCTTGGCGTAGGCTACGCCGACGGCAGCCCTCGGCAGCCCTCGGCGTATGGCGTCGACGTCTACCTCCCTCGACATAGACAATATTGTCGTTAGCGTAGCCCGGCCCTCGGCGTAGCACGCTACGCCAACGGCAAAACCGTCGGCATAAAAAATTTAAAAATTCGAATTTCCTTTTTCCAAAAAAATAAAAAAAACCTTTTTCTATATGCCAACGGCAAATTTTAAAATTTTTCAAATTTTAAAATTTTTTACAACATTTTTTTCTTTTTTATCTTTCACCCATACACTTTTAACTCTAAGTACACTTAATTTTAGATCAAATTACAATCATGGTTAAATTTTCCAGTCGGTCACCCATCCTCATGCTACTCCAACCTCAGCACGCTTAACTTTTTGGTTCCATTCGGATGAGCTTTCCTTAAAGAATTGACACCTTGCTGATAATAATAGCATATCAACCCTATTAACCCTTGGATCGTGATATCACAAATCTTTATTTTTGAATTCAAACAATTACTTCAGTAAACAATAACGAATATATAAGTAACAATGAATAATAATATTGAATTCAAATAACAATAAAATGATTTTATTTTTTGGTTTTTTCTATTTAATATGGAATAATTAATATCTTTAAATCGGAAAATCGAAATTCCACAAATAGTATGTCTAAATCGATCAGAAAAATAAGAGAAATCTAAATATAACATCCATATCATTATTTGAACCTAAAAATTATAGGAATCCAAATATGACGTCCAGTTTTCCATCTGGCCAAAACGCCCCCCTCGGGACATGCGAAATGGCCGTACCAGGCGCGCTGGTGCACCGTTCGCCAACACGCTAAACGAAAAAAATTAGCACATAAAGTGATGTGCTATAGACCTAAAAACAGTTTTCCCGGAATTTATTGAGCGACGAAAAGTGTACCCCTAGTTCAAATCCGGTCAGTTTCCAGCGGATTCGGTGGGACACCGCAGGAAGCTGCATGGATTCCCAGATAGCTAGAGCGTACATATCGCATGTGATATGTGGTGTGAAGGCGGTGTCCTACCACTACGAGGAGGTCTCGCGCAATACTAAAATGCGCCCCATGTAGCTGCTTCACAAAAAACCCGTTTTGGCACCCCAAAAATGAAAAAAACCATCTCCCATGGGTCGGATTGGAAATCCGCTCTCGGGGCCTTGCTTCCCATCCCAGGTACCACACACGTGCCAAATATGGCCTCGGTCCGACAAACAACGCGGTGTCACATGTCGTTTCCTACTCATTTGCCCTAAAAGCCATAGAACTCCAGACGTGCTCTGTTTGTGAAGGGTTTTCCAAAATAATTGTTGTATCCTAATTTTAATTTTTGGAGTGGTTACTAGGACACATAAAATGACGCCATGCAGCTCCAAGGGATTTTCTAACTTAGTTTAAATTGCCATCCGGCCAAAACTGCCCGACAGAGATGCGGTATGACCGTACCAGGCGCGCTGGTGCATCCGTTCACCATCGCGCTAAACGGAAAAACTTTAGCACATAAAGTGATGTGTCGTAGACCTAAAAACATTTTTCGCGGAATTTATTGAGCGACGGAAAGTGTACCCCTAGTTCAAATCCGGTCAGTTTCCAACGGATTCGGCGGGACAACGCAGAAGCCGCAGGGATTCCCGGATAGCTAGCGCGCACATATGGCATGTGATATGTGGTGCGGAGACGGTGCCCTACTACTACGCGGAGGTCTCGCCCTATACAAAAATACGCCCATGTAGCTGCTTCACAAAAAAACCCGTTTTGGCACCCCGAAAATGAAAATACTATCGCCCATGGGTCGGATTGGAAATCCGCTTCCGGGGCCTTGCTTCCCATCCTAGGGACCACGCACGTGCCAAATATGGTCTCGTTCCGACAAACTATGCGGTGTCACGTGCCGTTTCCTACTCATTTCCCCTAAAAGCCATAGAACTCCGGACTTGATAGCCCAGTTCGTGAAGGGTTTTCCAAAATAACCGTTGTATCCCAATTTCATCTTTTTAAGTGGTTATTAGGACACATAAAATGACGTCATGCGGCTCCGTGGGATTTTCTGACTTCGTTTAAATTGCCATCTGGCCAAAACGGGAACCCGAGAACATATAAGAAAGTGTTTGAATTGTTACTATGTTAACATGGTACTGTACATGATTCACATATACTTTTATGGGAACTAAAATGTAAGATGTAATAAAGATTATAGAGACAATACTGAGAAGGAGGGTGAACGACCCATCTAGAAATTTCCCAACATGTTCTTGCTCTTGTGTCAATCTTCCCTCGATTCAGAATACCAAAATTCTCCCAAATCTAAACATTTTCCAAAAACCAAAACTTCTTTTTCATTGCAACATAGGGAGTACTAAATTCGGAGTACGATGATTACTTATAATTAACAACATACATAGAAAAATAGATGATGATATCATACGGAAATGCCATGAATGATTTACATATACTCTATGACTGAAGGTGGATAATAGCAGAAGGGCCTGAATCGAATCGTTGCCGGAGAAGCTACCACCGTCTCCATAATCTTCTTACTTAACAAGTTCTTCTCCTTGCTAGTTTGTGGATATCTCGAAGGACCCTTCTCCTTGTTGGTTTGTGGATATATCGAAGGACAAACTTTGGCTTGCCTATATGCGTTGGTGCATGTCTTGCACACCTTCCTGTCATGTAGAGATACCTCCTGGATGTTCACCACTACTTTCATGACGCACCTGTCGTAAAGTTATCATCAGACTCAAAGCCGTGGATGGTTAGCTTGACCAGATTCTTGTGCTTTAAATCTGATGGGTCCCACTTGACATCCATTTCCTTGGAGTAATTATGTCGTGGACCCTGGTGACACTTATGATCCGATATTGTGATGCAAAGCTCCTCTAGGGATGGTGCAGCTTCAAGAAAGGATAATGTCCAAGCGATACCATAATTTTTGGGAATATTTGTAGATGCACAAACCGTAGTTTGTCAAGTAGAGGTGCAAGTAACTTCCCAGGTTCTTGGTGAAGCCAAACCTGGGGCAGAAAAAACAAACTAGCGTGAGTTCATGTGCGCAAGCATCATCCTGAAACATTGTACTGTTAAGAAATTAGAGTGAGTAACAAACTATATAACCATCATACTGAATCACTTAAGTTAACATTGCACTGTTAAGAAATTATAGTGAGTAACAAACTATATAACCATCATACTGAGTGAGAATGGCAAAAAGATGGATGGAGTGAGTACCTCTTCACTTTGAAAATCCAGATGCAGGGTGCTTATCAAGGCCAGGGCCAGGCAGCGCCTAGGGCTGGCGTGGTCGCCCTGCTGCCCCCCTTCGATTCCCCTCTAGACTCTGTCTTCGTTACGGTGAAATATTGACTTCGGTTTTTGTTTTGTCCAATTCCGAGAATATTTTGTGTATAACTTTTCTAAAATACAAAACAACAGAAAATAGGGAACTGGCAATGTGGCATCTTGTTCATAGGTTTGTTCCGGAAAATGTATAAAAATGCACTAAGTATGAGCAAAACATATATGAATTGGTGTAAAATAAGCATAGATCATCAAAAATTATAGATACATTTGAGACGTACCATTATTCTCCTCTCATGTGTGAGTAGATCCCATTGGAGAGCCTGTTTGGTTCGTGGGAATTAGAGGGAGGGAATGGGAGTTTATGGTATGGTGACTTTTAATCCCTTGATTGGTTGGATGGAATGGGAATTAAGGAGGGAAGTGGAAAGGGAATTCACGTGTTAAACTCCCACAAATCTCTTACCTAGGGGGACCCTGGTAATTGAGATGGGGATAGGGAAGAGGCGTTAAACTCCCAATCCCCTTCCCTAGTCTTGCCAAACACGCTGGGAGTGGGAGATGTATGGGATTGGTGAGATGTGATGTGCCAATTATATTCCATCCATTTGTGAACTTATGTTTGAGATTATTTCGTATATGAGTATGAATGTTTATGTGCACCTAATGATGTTATCTAATTGAAGGGCTCAGATAGCATGATCTCAAGAACTCGTAAACAGGAACTTGTGTGCTAGTGAATCGGCGACCCCCGAGTGACACCGCCGATATCAAAGAGGATCTAGCAATACTCGAGGAATCACAAGAAACCACTGAGCTTAAAGCTTTACTCCGGTTTAACCACCTTAATCGATGCGCTGACCATGGTTTTGGTAACAGGCAGAAGGATTATTGGAGGAAGATGAAATCTACCAAGAGGAGTCTTTCTCTCTTACGGGTTACTTGCCTTCTCAGATATAAATATCAAGAGTAATATTCACTTATTACATTTATTCCACCTGGCACATTCACTATCACCATGAACCGAGTCACCGACCGCCTACTTTTCCATCTGCAGAAGCTCGTTTATTTCCTATTAGTTGTTTACTTTTATGCACTTTACTTTATTGCACTATCAATATTCCAAACTCTTATCATTCACACTCACCGCTTTCCATTTTAATTCTTGCAGTCAATTCACCTAAGACTTGTGACACCTTGGGTGCGACAGAAACACCGCCGATAAACATCCATCCTCCTACGCTCCTTGTTGGGATATGATATAAAAACTGGAAATAATACTTCTGCGAAAATATACACGAATGACTGATTGCGCGTAGTTAACACGTCCGTTGGGAACCCCAAGAGGAAGGTGTGATGCGCACAGCAGCAAGTTTTCCCTCGGTAAGAAACCAAGGTTATCGAACCAGTAGGAGCCAAGAAGCACGTTGAAGGTTCATGGCGGCGGAGTGTAGTGCGGCGCAACACCAGGGATTCCGGCGCCAACATGGAACCTGCACAACACAATCAAAATACATTGCCCCAACGTAACAGTGAGGTTGTCAATCTCACCGGATTGCTGAAAACAAATGATTAGATGTATAGTGTGGATGATGATGATTGTTTGCAAAGAACAGTAAAGAACAATTGCAGTAGATTGTATTTCAGATGTAAAAAATAGGACCGGGGTCCACAGTTCACTAGTGGTGTCTCTCCTATAAGATAAACAGATGTTGGGTGAACAAATTACAGTTGGGCAATTGACAAATAAAGAAGGCATAACAATGCACATACATATATCATGATGAGTACTATGAGATTTAATCAGGGCATTACGACAAAGTACATAGACCGCTATCCAGCATGCATCTATGCCTAGAAAGTCCACCTTCAGGTTATCATCCGAACCCCCTCCAGTATTAAGTTGTAAACAACAGACAATTGCATTAAGTATGGTGCATAATGTAATCAACACAAATATCCTTAGACAAATCATCGATGTTTTATCCCTAGTAGCAACAGCACATCCACAACCTTAGAACTTTTTGTCACTGTCCCAGATTTAATGGAGGCATGAACCCACTATCGAGCATAAATACTCCCTCTTGGAGTCACAAGTATCAACTTGGCCAGAGCCTCTACTAGCAACGGAGAGCATGCAAGAACATAAATAACATATATGATAGATTGATAATCAACTTGACATAGTATTCAATATCCATCGGATCCCAACAAACACAACATGTAGCATTACAAATAGATGATCTTGATCATGATAGGCAGCTCACAAGATCTAACATGATAGCACAATGAGGAGAAGACAACCATCTAGCTACTGCTATGGACCCATAGTCCAGGGGTGGACTACTCACACATCGATCCGGAGGCGATCATGGCAATGAAGAGACCTCCGGGAGATGATTCCCCTCTCCGGCAGGGTACCGGAGGCGATCTCCTGAATCCCCCGAGATGGGATTGGCGGCGGCGGCGTCTCTGGAAGGTTTTCCGTATCGTGGCTCTCGGTACTAGGGGTTTTGCGACGAAGGCTTTAAGTAGGCGGAAGGGCAGGTCAGGAGGCCACACGAGGGCCCCACACAACAGGCCGGCGCGGCCAAGGCCCAGGCCGCGCCGCCCTGTTGTCTGGCCACCTCGTGGCCCCACTTCGTATCCTCTTCGGTCTTCTGGAAGCTTCGTGGAAAAATAGGACCCCGGGCGTTGATTTCGTCCAATTCCGAGAATATTTCCTTACTAGGATTTCGAAACCAAAAACAGCATGAAAACAACGAATCGGCTCTTCGGCATCTCGTCAATAGGTTAGTGCCGGAAAATTCATAATAATGACATATAATGTGTATAAAACATGTGAGTATCATCATAAAAGTAGCATGGAACATAAGAAATTATAGATACGTTTGGGACGTATCAAGCATCCCCAAGCTTAGTTCCTGCTCGCCCTCGAGTAGGTAAACGATAACAAAGATAATTTCTGAAGTGACATACTATCATAATCTTGATCATACTATTGTAAAGCATATGAGATGAATGCAGCGATTCGAAGCATTGATGAATATAATGAGTAAACTAATGAATCATATAGCAAAGACTTTTCACGAATAATACTTTCAAGACAAGCATCAATAAGACTTGCATAAGAGTTACTCATAAAGCAATAAGTTCAAAGTAAAGGCATTGAAGCAACACAAAGGAAGATATAAGTTTCAACGGTTGCTTTCAACTTCAACATGTATATCTCATGGATAATTGTCAACACAAAGCAATATAACAAGTGCAATAGGTAAACATGTAAGAATCAATGCACACAGTTGACACAAGTGTTTGCTTCTGGGATAGAAAGAATAGGTAAACTGACTCAACAATAAAGTAAAATAATGGCCCTTCGCAGAGGGAAGCATTGATTACTATATTTGTGCTAGAGCTTTTCATTTTGAAAACAAGAAACAATTTTGTCAACGGTAGTAATAAAGCATATATGTTATGTATAAGATATCTTATAAGTTGCAAGCCTCATGCATAGTATACTAATAGTGCCCGCACCTTGTCCTAATTAGCTTGGATTAACACGGATTATCATTGCATAGCATATGTTTCAACCAAGTGTCACAAAGGGGTACCTCTATGCCGCCTGTACAAAGGTCTAAGGAGAAAGCTTGCATTGGATTTCTCGCTTTTGATTATTCTCAACTTAGACATCCATACCGAGACAACATAGACAACAGATAATGGACTCCTCTTTAATGCATAAGCATTCAACAATAATTAATATTCTCATAAGAGATTGAGGATTAGTTGTCCACACTGAAACTTCCACCATGAATCATGGCTTTAGTTAGCGGCCCAATGTTCTTCTCTAACAGTATGCATACTCAAACCATTTGATCATGAAAATCTCCCTTACTTCAGACAAGACGAACATGCATAGAACCTCACATGATATTCAACAAAGGTAAAAGTTGATGTCGTCCCCAGAAACATGGTTACCGCTCAAAAAGCAACTTATTAAGAAATAAGACACATAAGTACATATTCTTCACCACGATAGTTTTTAAGGCTATTTGTCCCATGAGCTATATATTGCAAAGACAAAGAATAGAATTTTAAAGGTAGCACTCAAGTAATATACTTTGGAATGGCAGGGAAATACCATGTGGTAGGTAGGTATGGTGGACACAAATGGCATGGTTATTGGCTCAAGGATTTGGATGCACGAGAAGAATTCCTCTCAATACAAGGCAAAGCTAGCAAGGTTGTTTGAAGCAAACTCAAGTATAAAAGGTGCAGCAAAGCTCACATATGAAAATATTGTAACTATTATAAGACTTTATATTGTCTCCTTGTTGTTCAAACACCTCAACCGTAAAATATCTAGACTCTAGAGATCAATCATGCAAACCAAATTTTAACAAGCTCTATGTAGTTATTCATTAATGGGTACAAGGTACATGATGCAAGAGCTTAAACATGATCTATATGAGCACAACAATTGCCAAGTATCACATTATTCAAGACATTAAACCATTTACCACATGCGGCATTTTCCGTTTCCAACCATATAACAATGAATGAAATAGTCCAACTTTCGCAATGAACATTAAAGATAAAGCTAAGAACACATGTGTTCATATGAAACAGTGGAGCGTGTCTCTCTCCCACACAAAGAATGCTAGGATCCGATTTATTCAAACAAAAACAAAAATAAAAACAAACAGACGCTCCAAGTAAAGCGCATAAGATGTGACGGAATAAAAATATAGTTTCACTAGAGGTGACCTGATAAGTTGTCGATGAAGAAGGGATGCCTTGGGCATCCCCAAGCTTAGACGCTTGGGTCTTCTTAAAATATGCAGGGATGAACCACGGGGGCATCCCCAAGCTTTTACCTTTCACTCTTCTTGATCATATTGTATCATCCTCCTCTCTTGACCCTTGAAAACTTCCTCCACACCAAACTCGAAACAAACTCATTAGAGGGTCAGTGCATAACTCATATATTCAGAGGTGACATAATCATTCTTAACACTTCTGGACATTGCACAAAGCTACTGGACGTTAATGGAACAAAGAAATTCATCCAACACAGCAAAAGAGGCAATGCGAAATAAAAGGCAGAATCTGTCAAAACAGAACAGTTCGTAAAGACGAATTTTAAAGTGGCACCATACTTGCTCAAATGAAAATGCCCAAATTGAATGAAAGTTGCGTACATATCTTAGGATCACGCACGTAAATTGGCAGATTTTTCTGAGTTACCTACAGAGGGGCAGATCGAAATTCATGACAGCAAGAAATCTGTTCCTGCGCAGTAATCCAAACCTAGTATTGGCTTTACTATCAAAGACTTTACTTGGCACAACAATGCAATAAAATAAAGATAAGAAGAGGTTGCTACAGTAGTAAACAACTTCCAAGACTCAAATATAAAACAAAGTGTAGAAGTAAAATAATGGGTTGTCTCCCATAAGCGCTTTTTAACGCCTTCAGCCTAGGCGCGTAAAGTGTGAATCAAGTATTATCAAGAGATGAAGCATCAACATTACCTCGGGCTTTATGCATACCCTTCTTATTCTTTTTCTTACTCTTTGGTTTAGGGAATACATGTCTACCTCCAGGTGTAGAGGTGAATTTTAGGGTGCCTTCTCCAACATTTATGACTGCTCCCAATAGTTTCAGCAGAGATCTTCCAAGTGTGTTTTGTCCTGTTCCTACACATTCAATAACAAGATAATCAGTGGATACTGTTCTTCCAAGAATGGTTGTATGTACACCCTCGGCTATTCCCTTAGGAATTATAACGGAGTTATCAATAAGAGTTATTCCTTCTCCCTCTTCAACGAGTCCCCAAAGTGTCAAAGATTCATAAATACTCTTAGGCATAAGGCAAAATTCAGACATAATATCACAATGGGCATGAAAAGTTTCACCACCAATAACAACTTTAATAGTAGGGTCCCATTTTGAAGGTTCGGAGTTCACTAAAACTTGATCAAGACGGTTACGAACATAACTATAATTTTCTTTCAAGCAAGATGCACTTGTCTCAAGAGTGTTTAATCTATTATAAATGCTAATAAGAGCTGAATCAAAGTTATTAGCTGAACTATGTGATGCAACCAATTTTTTTATGGCATTAAAAGCTTGATCTCCATTGCAATGAAGGAAATCTCCTCCCACTATAGTATCCAAGGCATATCTATAGCGAATCATAAGCCCAAAATAAAAATTACTAAGGAGCAGACTTAGAGTCATTTGAGGTTCAGCTTTACGATAAGAATCAAAAATTCTAGACCAAGCATCTTTAAAACTCTCCTCATCCCCTTGTTTAAAAGTAAAGATTAATTCCTCAGGTGAAGAAGTAACAGGTACAAAGCTAGACATGATAATAAAATAAACTAAATGCAAGTAACTAATTTTTTTTGTGTTTTTGATATAGGGAACAAGACAGTAAATAAAGTAAAACTAGCAACTAATTTTTTTGTGTTTTGATATAGAGAGCAAGCAAAGCAGTAAATAAAGTAAAGTAGCAACTAATTTTTTTTGTGTTTTGTTTTAGTGCAGCAAACAAAGTAGTAAATAAAATAAAGCAAGACAAAAACAAAGTAAAGAGATTGGAAGTGGAGACTCCCCTTGCAGCGTGTCTTGATCTCCCCGGCAATGGCGCCAGAAAAAGAGCTTGATTGCGCGTAGTTAACACGTCCGTTGGGAACCCCAAGAGGAAGGTGTGTGATACGTCTCCGACGTATCGATAATTTCTTATGTTCCATGCCACATTATTGATGATATCTACATGTTTTATGCACACTTTATGTCATATTCGTGCATTTTCTGGAACTAACCTATTAACAAGATGCCGAAGTGTCAGTTCCTGTTTTCTGCTGTTTTTGGTTTCGTAAATCCTAGTAACGAAATATTCTCGAATCGGACGAAATCAAGACCCGGGTTCCTATTTTTCCCGGAACCATCCGTAACACCCGAGAGCCGCCGGAGGGAAGCCATGGGGGCCCCACACCACACCCCGGCGCGGCCGGAGGGGGCCGCGCCGCCCTATGGTGTGGTGGCCCCAGTGCCCCCTCCGAGGCTGCCCTTCCGCCTATTTAAAGCCTCCGTCGCGAAAACCCTATGGCGGAGGACGAAACCCACGTAAACCTTCCGCAGCCGCCGCCATCGCGAAGCCAAGATCCGGGGACAGGAGTCTCTGTTCCGGCACCCCGCCGGAGCGGGGAAGTGCCCCTGAAGGCTTCTCCATCGACAGCCGCTGCCATCTCCACCGCCATCTTCATCACCGCTGCTGCTCCCATGAGGAGGGAGTAGTTCTCCATCGAGGCTCGGGGCTGTACCGGTAGCTATGTGGTTCATCTCTCTCCTATGTACTTCAATACAATAATCTCATGAGCTGCCTTACATGATTGAGATTCATATGATGATGCTTGTAATCTAGATGTCACTATGCTAGTCAAGTGAGTTTTACTTATGTGATCTCCGGAGACTCCTTGTCCCACGTGTGTAAAGGTGACAGTGTGTGCACCGTGTGGGTCTCTTAGGCTATATTTCACAGAATACTTACTCACTGTTATGAATGGCGTAGTGAAGTGCTTATCTATATCTCTTTATGATTGCAATGTGTTTTGTATCACAATTTATCTATGTGCTACTCTAGCAATGTTATTAAAGTAGTTTTATTCCTCCTACACGGTGTAATGGTGACAAGTGTGTGCATCCGTGTTAGTACTTGGCGTATGCTATGATCATGATCTCTTGTAGATTGTGAAGTTAACTATTGCTATGATAGTATTGATGTGATCTATTCCTCCTACATAGTGTGAAGGTGACAAGTAGTGCATGCTGTGTTAGTACTTGGTTTAGTCGTGTTGATCTTTCTTGCACTCTAAGGTTATTTAAATATGAACATTGAATTGTGGAGCTTGTTAACTCCGGCATTGAGGGTTCGTGTAATCCTACGCAATGTGTTCATCATCCAACAAGAGTGTAGAGTATGCATTTATCTATTCTGTTATGTGATCAATGTTGAGAGTGTCCACTAGTGAAAGTCTATTCCCTAGGCCTTGTTCCTAAATATCGCTATCGCTGCTTGTTTACTGTTTTATCTGCGTTACTACTCGCTGCGTTACTACTCGCTGCGTTACTACCGCTCATACTCATTCATACCACCTCGTATTTCACTATCTCTTCGCCGAACTAGTGCACCTATTAGGTGTGTTGGGGACACAAGAGACTTCTTGCTTTGTGGTTGCAGTGGTTGCATGAGAGGGATATCTTTGACCTCTTCCTCCCCGAGATCGATAAACCTTGGGTGATCCACTTAAGGGAAACTTGCTGCTGTTCTACAAACCCCTCGCTCTTGGAGGCCCAACACTGTCTACAAGAATAGAAGCTCCCGTAGACATCAAGCACTTTTCTCGGCGCCGTTGCCGGGGAGGAAAGGTAAAAAGGCACTCATACTCCGGTTCCAGTGTAACGTACTTTTCCGGCGCCATTGTGTTTGTGCTCGAAGCTATTTCCTTTAGATCCTGCAATTGCATCTTTTTGTTTCTTGTTTACACTAGTTTGGCATAATGGACAACAATGAGCTTCTTATTCTATTTCCTGATTTAAAACATGGATTGTTTGATGCAAAAATTAAAAAACCTATGAAATCTTATTTGCATGCCGGTAGTAATATTAGTATGAACGCTTTGAACACCATTGTTGATAATGATATAGAAAGTTCTAAGCTTGGGGAAGCTGGTTTTCATGATCTTTTTAGTCCCCCAAGCATTGAGGAGAAAATTTTCTTTGATGATACTTTGCCTCCTATTTATGATGATTATAATGATAGTGGTCTTTTGGTGCCACCTACTATGGAGAGTAATTTTTATGATGATTATACTATGCCTCCTACACTTGATGAGAATAATAATGATAGCTACTTTGTTGAATTTGCTCCCACTACAACTAATAAAATTGATTATGCCTATGTGGAGAGTAATAATTTTATGCATGAGACTCATGATAAGAATGCTTTATGTGATAGTTATATTGTTGAGTTTGCTCATGATGCTACTGAAAGTTATTATGAGAGAGGAAAATATGGTTGTAGAAATTTTCATGTTAGTAAAATGCCTCTCTATGTGCTGAAATTTTTGAAGCTACACTTGTTTTATCTTCCTATGCTTGTTACTTTGCTCTTCATGAACTTGTTTATTTATAAGATTCCTATGCATAGGAAGCATGTTAGACTTAAATTTGTTTTGAATTTGCTTCTTGATGCTCTCTTTTGCTTCATACTCTATTTTTCATGTGAGCATCATTAAAACTCGCTGAGCCCATCTTAATGGCTATAAAGAAAGAACTTCTTGGGAGATAACCCATGTGTTATTTTGCTACAGTACTTTGTTTTATATTTGTGTCTTGGAAGTTGTTTATTACTGTAGCAACCTCTCCTTATCTTAGTTTTGTGTTTTGTTGTGCCAAGTAAAGTCTTTGATAGTAAAGTGAATACTAGATTTGGATTACTGCGCAGAAACAGATTTCTTTGCTGTCACGAATCTGGGTCTAATTCTCTGTAGGTAACTCAGAAAATTATGCCAATTTACGTGAGTGATCCTCAGATATGTACGCAACTTTCATTCAATTTGGGCATTTTCATTTGAGCAAGTCTGGTGAACTTTTAAAATTCGTCTTTACGGACTGTTTCGTTTTGACAGATTCTGCCTTTTATTTCGCATTGCTTCTTTCATCTGTGTTGGGTGGATTTCTTTGTTCCATTACCTTCCAAGTAGCTTTGAGCAATGTCCAGAAGTGTTAAGAATAATTGTGTCACCTCTGAACATGTGAGTTTTTGATTATGCACTAACCCTCTAATGAGTTTGTTTCGAGTTTGGTGTGGAGGAAGTTTTCAAGGGTCAAGAGAGGAGGATGATATACTATGATCAAGAAGAGTGAAAAGTCTAAGCTTGGGGATGCCCCGGTGGTTCACCCCTGCATATTTCAAGAAGACTCAAGCATCTAAGCTTGGGGATGCCCAAGGCATCCCCTTCTTCATCGACAAATTATCAGGTTCCTTCTCTTGAAACTATATTTTTATTCGGCCACATCTTATGTACTTTACTTGGAGCGTCTGTTTGTTTTTGTTTTTGTTTTTGTTTGAATAAATGCTTGTGTGGGAGAGAGACACGCTCCACTGGTTCATATGAACACATGTGTTCTTCGCTTTATCTTTTAGTGTTCATGGCGAAGGTTAAAACTGCTTCGTTCATTTTTATATGGTTGGAAACGGAAAATGCTACATGTAGTAACTCTAAAATGTCTTGAATAATTTGATACTTGGCAATTGTTGTGCTCATGTTTAAGCTCTTGCATCATATACTTTGCACCCATTAATGAAGAAACACTTAGAGCTTGCTAATTTGGTTGCATATTTGGTCTCTCTAAAGTCTAGATAATATCTAGTATTGAGTTTTGAACAACAAGGAAGACGGTGTAGAGTCTTATAATGTTTACAATATGTCTTTTATGTGAGTTTTGCTGCACCGGTTCATCCTTGTGTTTGTTTCAAATAACCTTGCTAGCCTAAACCTTGTATCGAGAGGGAATACTTCTCATGCATCCAAAATCCTTGAGCCAACCACTATGCCATTTGTGTCCACCATACCTACCTACTACATGGTATTTATCCGCCATTCCAAAGTAAATTGCTTGAGTGCTACCTTTAAAATTCCATCATTCACCTTTGCAATATATAGCTCATGGGACAAATAGCTTAAAACTATTGTGGTATTGAATATGTACTTATGCACTTTATCTCTTATTAAGTTGCTTGTTGTGCGATAACCATGTTTCGGGGACGCCATCAACTATTCTTTGTTGAATATCATGTGAGTTGCTATGCATGTCCGTCTTATCCGAAGTAAGAGAGATCTACCACCTTAATGGTTGGAGCATGCATATTGTTAGAGAAGAACATTGGGCCGCTAACTAAAGCCATGAATCATGGTGGAAGTTTCAGTTTTGGACATATATCCTCAATCTCATATGAGAATAATAATTATTGCCACATGCTTATGCATTAAAGAGGAGTCCATTATCCGTTGTCCATGTTGTCCCTGTATGGATGTCTAAGTTGAGAATAATCAAAAGCGAGAAATCCAAAATGCGAGCTTTCTCCTTAGACCTTTGTACAGGCGGCATGGAGGTACCCCATTGTGACACTTGGTTAAAACATGTGCATTGCAAAGATCCGGTAGTCCAAGCTAATTAGGACAAGGTGCGGGCACTATTAGTATACTATGCATGAGGCTTGCAACTTGTAAGATATAATTTACATAACTCATATGCTTTATTACTACCGTTGACAAAATTGTTTCATGTTTTCAAAATAAAAGCTCTAGCACAAATATAGCAATCGATGCTTTCCTCTTCGAAGGACCATTCTCTTTACTTTTATGTTGAGTCAGTTCACCTATCTCTCTCCACCTCAAGAAGCAAACACTTGTGTGAACTGTGCATTGATTCCTACATACTTGCATATTGCACTTGTTATATTACTCTATGTTGACAATTATCCATGAGATATACATGCTATAAGTTGAAAGCAACCGCTGAAACTTAATCTTCCTTTGTGTTGCTTCAATACCTTTACTTTGATTTATTGCTTTATGAGTTAACTCTTATGCAAGACTTATTGATGCTTGTCTTTAAGTACTATTCATGAAAAGTCTTTGCTTTATGATTCAGTTGTTTACTCATGTCATTACCATTGTTTTGATCGCTGCATTCATTACATATTTTTACAAATAGTATGATCAAGGTTATGATGGCATGTCACTTCGAAATTATCTTTGTTATCGTTTTACCCGCTCGGGACGAGCAGTAACTAAGCTTGGGGATGCCGATACGTCTCCGACGTATCGATAATTTCTTATGTTCCATGCCACATTATTGATGATATCTACATGTTTTATGCACACTTTATGTCATATTCGTGCATTTTCTCGGAACTAACCTATTAACAAGATGTCGAAGTGCCGGCTCTCGTTTTCTCGCTGTTTTTGGTTTCGAAATCCTAGTAACGAAATATTCTCTGAATCGGACGAAATCAAGACCCAGGTTCCTATTTTTCCCGGAACCATCCGTAACACCCGAGAGCCGCCGGAGGGAAGCCCCGGGGGCCCCACACCACACCCCGGCGCGGCCGCAGGGGGCCGCGCCGCCCTATGGTGTGGTGGCCCCGTGCCCCCTCCGAGGCTGCCCTTCCGCCTATTTAAAGCCTCCGTCGCGAAAACCCTATGGCGGAGGACGAAACCCACGAAACCTTCCGGAGCCGCCGCCATCGCGAAGCCAAGATCCGGGGACAGGAGTCTCTGTTCCGCACCCCGCCGGAGCGGGGAAGTGCCCCGAAGGCTTCTCCATCGACACCGCTGCCATCTCCACCGCCATCTTCATCACCGCCGTCGCTCCCATGAGGAGGGAGTAGTTCTCCATCGAGGCTCGGGGCTGTACCGGTAGCTATGTGGTTCATCTCTCTCCTATGTACTTCAATACAATAATCTCATGAGCTGCCTTACATGATTGAGATTCATATGATGATGCTTGTAATCTAGATGTCACTATGCTAGTCAAGTGAGTTTTACTTATGTGATCTCCTGGAGACTCCTTGTCCCACGTGTGTAAAGGTGACAGGTGTGTGCACCGTGTGGGTCTCTTAGGCTATATTTCACGTAATACTTACTCACCGTTATGAATGGCGTAGTGAAGTGCTTATCTATATCTCTTTATGATTGCAATGTGTTTTGTATCACAATTTATCTATGTGCTACTCTAGCAATGTTATTAAAGTAGTTTTATTCCTCCTACACGGTGTAATGGTGACAAGTGTGTGCATCCGTGTTAGTACTTGGCGTATGCTATGATCATGATCTCTTGTAGATTGTGAAGTTAACTATTGCTATGATAGTATTGATGTGATCTATTCCTCCTACATAGTGTGAAGGTGACAAGTGTGCATGCTCGTGTTAGTACTTGGTTTAGTCGTGTTGATCTTTCTTGCACTCTAAGGTTATTTAAATATGAACATTGAATTGTGGAGCTTGTTAACTCCGACATTGAGGGTTCGTGTAATCCTACGCAATGTGTTCATCATCCAACAAGAGTGTAGAGTATGCATTTATCTATTCTCGTTATGTGATCAATGTTGAGAGTGTCCACTAGTGAAAGTCTATTCCCTAGGCCTTGTTCCTAAATATCGCTATCGCCGCTTGTTTACTCGTTTTCATCGCGTTACATTACCGCTACGCATTACTACTCGCTAGCAGTTACTACCGCTCATACTCATTCATACCACCCGTATTTCACTATCTCTTCGCCGAACTAGTGCACCTATTAGGTGTGTTGGGGACACAAGAGACTTCTTGCTTTGTGGTTGCAGTGGTTGCATGAGAGGGATATCTTTGACCTCTTCCTCCCTGAGATCGATAAACCTTGGGTGATCCACTTAAGGGAAACTTGCTGCTGTTCTACAAACCTCTGCTCTTGGAGGCCCAACACTATCTACAAGAATAGAAGCTCCTGTAGACATCAGTGTGATGCGCACAGCAGCAAGTTTTCCCTCAGTAAGAAACCAAGGTTATCGAACCAGTAAGAGCCAAGAAGCACGTTGAAGGTTGATGGCGGCGGAGTGTAGTGCGGCGCAACACCAGGGATTCCGGCGCCAACGTGGAACTTGCACAACACAATCAAAATACTTTGCCCCAACGTAACAGTGAGGTTGTCAATCTCACCGGCTTGATGAAAACAAAGGATTAGATGTATAGTGTGGATGATGATGATTGTTTGCAAAGAACAGTAAAGAACAATTGCAGTAGATTGTATTTCAGATGTAAAGAATAGGACCGGGGTCCACAGCTCACTAGTGGTGTCTCTCCCATAAGATAAACAGATGTTGGGTGAACAAATTACAGCTTGGGCAATTGACAAATAAAGAAGGCATAACAATGCACATACATATATCATGATGAGTACTATGAGATTTAATCGTGGCATTACGACAAAGTACATAGACCGCTATCCAAGCATGCATCTATGCCTAAAAAGTCCACCTTCAGGTTATCATCCGAACCCCTCCAGCATTAAGTTGTAAACAACAGCACAATTGCATTAAGTATGGTGTGTAATGTAATCAACACAAATATCCTTAGACAAAGCATCGATGTTTTATCCCTAGTAGCAACAAGACATCCACAACCTTAGAACTTTC
>NC_061509.1:262312577-262326870 GCF_022539505.1 Lolium rigidum
TGATAACGGTAAACAAGCAGCGATAGCGATATTTAGGAACAAGGCCTAGGGATTAGACTTTCACTAGTGGACACTCTCAACTTTGATCACATAACAGAATAGATAAATGCATACTCTACACTCTCTTGTTGGATGATAAACACCACTAATTGCGTAGGATTACACGAACCCTCAATGCCGGAGTTAACAAGCTCCACAATATTCAATGTTCATATTTAAATAACCTTAGAGTGCATGACGAGATCAACACAACTAAACCAAGTACTAACATAGCATGCACCTCTGTCACCTTCACACCATGTAGGAGGAATAGATCACATCAATACCATCATAGCAATAGTTAACTTCATAATCTACAAGAGATCATAATCATAGCCTACGCCAAGTACTAACACGGATGCACACACTTGTCACCATTACACCGTGCGGGAGGAATAAAACTACTTTAATAACATCACTAGAGTAGCACATAGATAAATTGTGATACAAAACACATTGCAATCATAAAGAGATATAAATAAGCACTTCACTATGCCATTCATAACAGTGAATAAGTATTCCGTGAAATATAGCCTAAGAGACCCACACGGTGCACACACTTGTCACCTTTACACACGTGGGACAAGGAGTCTCCTAAGATCACATAAGTAAAACCCACTTGACTAGCATAATGACATCTAGATTACAAGCATCATCATATGAATCTCAATCATGTAAGGCAGCTCATGAGATTATTGTATTGAAGCACATAGGAGAGAGATGAACCACATAGCTACCGGTACAGCCCCGAGCCTCGATGGAGAACTACTCCCTCCTCATGGGAGACAGCGGCGTTGATGAAGATGGCGGTGGTGTCGATGGAGGAGCCTTCCGAGGGCACTTCCCGTCCCGACGGCGTGCGGAACGGGAGACTCCTGCCCCCGGATCTTGGCTTCGCGATGGCGGCGGCTCGCGGAAGGTTTCTCGTACCGTGGCTTTTCGTATCGAGGTTTTAGGTCCAGGGGCTTCTTATAGGTGAAGGCGGCGTCGGGAGGTCGAAGGGGCGCCGACACTATAGGGGGCGTGGGCCCCCCTGGCCGCGCCGGCCTAGGGTTTGGTGGGCCTGTGCCCCCTCTCGGCGGTTCTCGTGTGTTCGGATGCTTCCGGGCAAAATAGGAACACAGGCGTTGATTTCGTCCAATTCGAGAATATTTCGTTACTAGGATTTACGAAACCAAAAACAGCGAGAAAACGAGCAAGCGGCCTTTCGGCATCTCGTCAATAGGTTAGTTCCAGAAAACGCATAAATATGACATAAAATGTGCATATAACATGTAGATATCATCAATAATGTAGCATGGAACATAAGAAATTATCGATACGTCGGAGACGTATCAGCATCCCCAAGCTTAGTTCTGCTCGTCCCGAGCAGGTAAACGATAACAAAGATAATTTCTGAAGTGACATGCCATCATAACCTTGATCATACTATTGTAAGCATATGTAATGAATGCGGCGATCAAAACAATGGTAATGACATGAGTAAACAACTGAATCATAAAGCAAAGACTTTTCATGAATAGTACTTAAAGACAAGCATCAATAAGTCTTGCATAAGAGTTAACTCATAAAGCAATAAATCAAAGTAAAGGTATTGAAGCAACACAAAAGAAGATTAAGTTTCAGCGGTTGCTTTCAACTTGTAACATGTATATCTCATGGATATTGTCAACATAGAGTAATATAACAAGTGCAATATGCAAGTATGTAGGAATCAATGCACAGTTCACACAAGTGTTTGCTTCTTGAGGTGGAAAGAGATAGGTGAACTGACTCAACATAAAAGTAAAAGAAAGGCCCTTCGCAGAGGGAAGCATTGATTGCTATATTTGTGCTAGAGCTTTGGTTTGAAAACATAAAGAGAGCATGCAAACAAAGTTTTGAGAGGTGTTTGTTGTTGTCAACGAATGGCAGCGGGTACTCTAACTACCTTATCAACCAGACTTTCAAGAGCGGCTCCCATGAAGGACGTTATCTCTACCAGCAAGGTAGATCATCCCTCTTCTCTTTTGTTTACACATGTACTTTAGTTTAGTTTTTCTTTATTTATGGATGACACTCCTCCCAACCTTTTTCTTACACAAGCCATGGCTAACCGAATCCTCGGGTGCCTTCCAACATTCACATACCATGGAGGAGTGTCTATTTGCAAAATTAAGTTGCTTACCGATAGATCGAGCAAAACATGTGAAGAGAGTTATTAATGCAAGTTAATTAATTGAAATTGGGAACCCCATTGCCGGCTCTTTTTGCAAAATTATTGGATAAGCGGATGTGCCACTAGTCCATTGTGAAAGTCTGTCAAAAGTAAATGACAAGATCGAAAGATAAAACACCACATACTTCCTCATGAGCTATAAAACATTGACACAAATAAGAGGTGATAAATTTTGAATTATTTAAAGGTAGCACTCAAGCAATTTACTTTGGAATGGCGGAGAAATACCATGTAGTAGGTAGGTATGGTGGACACAAATGGCATAGTGGTTGGCTCAAGGATTTTGAATGCATGAGAAGTATTCCCTCTCGATACAAGGTTTAGGCTAGCAAGGTTATTTGAAACAAACACAAGGATGAACCAGTGCAGCAAAACTCACATAAAAGACATATTGTAAACATTATAAGAATCTACACCGTCTTCCTTGTTGTTCAAAACTCAATACTAGAAATTATCTAGACCTTAGAGAGACCAATTATGCAAACCAAATTTTAGCAAGCTCTATGTATTTCTTCATTAATAGGTGCAAAGTATATGATGCAAGAGCTTAAACATGAGCACAACAATTGCCAAGTATCAAATTATCCAAGACATTTTACCAATTACTACATGTAGCATTTTCCGTTTCCAACCATATAACAATGAACGAAGCAGTTTCAACCTTCGCCATGAACATTAAAAGCTAAGAACACATGTGTTCATACGAATCAGCGGAGCGTGTCTCTCTCCCACACAAGCATGTATTTATTCAGAGAATGAAAATAACAAAACAAAAATAAAAGCACACAGACGCTCCAAGTAAAGTACATAAGATGTGACCGAATAAAAATATAGTTTCAAGAGAAGAAACCCGATAATTTGTCGATGAAGAAGGGGATGCCTTGGGCATCCCCAAGCTTAGATGCTTGAGTCTTCTTGAAATATGCAGGGATGAACCACGGGGGCATCCCCAAGCTTAGACTCTTCACTCTTCTTGATCATAGTATATCATCCTCCTCTCTTGACCCTTGAAAACTTCCTCCACACCAAACTCGAAACAAACTCATTAGAGGGTTAGTGCATAATCAAAAATTCACATGTTCAGAGGTGACACAATCATTCTTAACACTTCTGGACATTGCACAAAGCTACTTGGACATTAATGAAACAAAGAAATCAATCCAACATAGCAAAAGAGGCAATGCGAAATAAAAGGCAGAATCTGTCAAAACAGAACAGTCCGTAAAGACGAATTTTAAAATGGCACCAGACTTGCTCAAATGAAAATGCCCAAATTGATTGAAAGTTGCGTACATATCTGAGGATCACTCACGTAAATTGGCATATTTTTCTGAGTTACCTACAGAGAATTAGGCCCAGATTCGTGACAGCAAAGAAATCTGTAACTGCGCAGTAATCCAAATCTAGTATGAACCTCACTATCAAAGACTTTACTTGGCACAACAATGCAATAAAATAAAGATAAGGAGAGGTTGCTACAGTAGTAACAACTTCCAAGACACAAATACAAAATAAAAGTACTGTAACAAAATAAACACATGGGTTATCTCCCAAGAAGTTCTTTCTTTATAGCCATTAAGATGGGCTCAGCAGTTTTAATGATGCACTCGCAAGAAATAGTAGTTGAAGCAAAAGAGAGCATCAAAAGTCAAATTCAAAACAAATTTAAGTCTAACATGCTTCCTATGCATAGGAATCTTGTAAATAAACAAGTTCATGAAGAAAAAAGTAACAAGCATAGGAAGATAGAACAAGTGTAGCTTCAAAAATTTCAGCACATAGAGAGGTGTTTTAGTCACATGCAAATTTCTACAACCATATTTTCCTCTCTCATAATAACTTTCAGTAGCAACATGAGCAAACTCAACAATATAACTATCACATAAAGCATTCTTATCATGAGTCTCATGCATAAAATTATTACTCTCCACATAGGCATAATCAATTTTATTAGTTGTGGTGGGAGCAAATTCAACAAAGTAGCTATCATTATTATTCTCATCATCAAATATAGGAGGCATATTGTATTCATAATCAAATTTATCCTCCATAACAGGCGGTACTAAAAGACCAATATCATTATAATCATCATAAATAGGAGACAAAGTATCATCAAAGTAAATTTTCTCCTCAATGCTTGGGGGACTAAAAATATCATGCTCATCAAAGCCAGCTTCCCCAAGCTTAGAATTTTCCATATCATTAGCAACAATGGTGTTCAAAGCGTTCATACTAATATGTTCCATAGGTTTTTTAATTTTCGCATCAAACCATCCATGTCTTAAATCAGGAAATAGAATAAGAAGCTCATTGTTGTCCATTATGCCAAACTAGTGTAAACAAGAAACAAAAAGATGCAATTGCAGGATCTAAAGGAAATAGCTTCGAGTACTTACAACGGCGAAAATAGCTTAGTAGCCGTGATCCGGAGTGTGAGTACCTTTTACCTTTCCTCCCCGGCAACGGCGCCAGAAAATAGCTTGATGTCTACGGGTGCTTCTATTCTTGTAGACAGTGTTGGGCCTCCAAGAGCAGAGGTTTGTAGAACAGCAGGCAAGTTTCCCTTAAGTGGATCACCCAAGGTTTATCGAACTCGGGGAGGAAGAGGTCAAAGATATCCCTCTCATGCAACCCTGCAACCACAAAGCAATAAGTCTCTTGTGTCCCCAACACACCTAATAGGTGCACTAGTTCGGCGAAGAGATAGTGAAATACAGGTGGTATGAATAAGCAGTAGTAACGCAGTAAAACAGTAAACAAGCAGCGATAGCAGTATTTAGGAACAAGGCCTAGGGATTAGACTTTCAGTAGTGGACACTCTCAACTTTGATCACATAACAGAATAGATAAATGCATACTCTACACTCTCTTGTTGGATGATGAACACCACTAATTGCGTAGGATTACACGAACCCTCAATGCCGGAGTTAACAAGCTCCACAATATTCAATGTTCATATTTAAATAACCTTAGAGTGCATGACAGATCAACACAACTAAACCAAGTACTAACATAGCATGCACACTTGTCACCTTCACACCATGTAGGAGGAATAGATCACATCAATACCATCATAGCAATAGTTAACTTCATAATCTACAAGAGATCATAATCATAGCCTACGCCAAGTACTAACACGGATGCACACACTGTCACCATTACACCGTGCAGGAGGAATAAAACTACTTTAATAGCATCACTAGAGTAGCACATAGATAAATTGTGATACAAAACACATTGCAATCATAAAGAGATATAAATAAGCACTTCACTATGCCATTCATAACAGTGAATAAGTATTCTGTGAAATATAGCCTAAGAGACCCACACGGTGCACACACTCTGTCACCTTTACACACGTGGGACAAGGAGTCTCCGGAGATCACATAAGTAAAACCCACTTGACTAGCATAATGACATCTAGATTACAAGCATCATCATATGAATCTCAATCATGTAAGGCAGCTCATGAGATTATTGTATTGAAGCACATAGGAGAGAGATGAACCACATAGCTACCGGTACAGCCCCGAGCCTCGATGGAGAACTACTCCCTCCTCATGGGAGACAGCAGCGTTGATGAAGATGGCGGTGGTGTCGATGGAGGAGCCTTCCGAGGGCACTTCCCCGTCCCGACGGCGTGCCGGAACAGAGACTCCTGCCCCCAGATCTTGGCTTCGCGATGGCGGCGGCTCTGGAAGGTTTCTCGTACCGTGGCTTTTTCGTATCGAGGTTTTAGGTCCAGGGGCTTCTTATAGGCGAAGAGGCGGCGTCAGGAGGTCGAAGGGGCGCCGACACTATAGGGGGCGCGGGCCCCCCTTGGCCGCGCCGGCCTAGGGTTTGGTGGGCCTGTGCCCCCTCTCTGGCGGTTCTCGTGTGTTCTGGATACTCCGGGCAAAATAGGAACCTGGGCGTTGATTTCGTCCAATTCCGAGAATATTTCGTTACTAGGATTTCCGAAACCAAAAACAGCAGAAAACATCAACTGGCCTTTCGGCATCTCGTCAATAGGTTAGTTCCAGAAAACGCATAAATATGACATAAAATGTGCATATAACATGTAGATATCATCAATAATGTAGCATGGAACATAAGAAATTATCGATACGTCGGAGACGTATCAAGGGTAAAACTGAGTATATTGCACTTGCCAGTCTAAGTACTCGAGGGGAAAACTGAGTACAGATAAAATTTCTGTATAAGGCCCGAGGTTATAACTGAGTACACCAAACGTCCCAGGGTTAGACTCGTGTCGCGGTGCACGATGCAGCCGTGCATAGCGGACGCGTGTTGCGGTACACGCCACCTTCGTATTTATAGAGCCCTTTTTCTCTCCCTCGACGCATGTTCTCACTACAACCAAAGAAAAAACCCCGAAGAAAACCGCCGGCGATGGAGAAGAATGAGATGCCTATTGTCCGCACATCAGCCGCTGGCGCATCGGCCGCGGCCCCCCGTCTAGGCCCCTATCACTGCTTCCAACGTAGCAGTCGGCGCATCAGCCGCCGACGCATCGGCCGCCGCCCCCGTCGCTTGGAACCCGTACGAACTAGTGCCGTACATCGCGCCGGAGAACCCCTACGACACCAGCATCGTCGACGACGAGCCGAAGGTAACCCTTTCCTCCCTTGTTCTTATCTCATTTCAATCCTTTTGTGTTAGATCTAGCGTTATTAGGGTTCGTCTGTTCCTAGTTCAATCCAATTGTGTTAGATCTTGCGTTATTAGGGTTCATCTGTTCCTAGTTCAATCCTTTTGTGTTAGATCTTGCGTTATTAGTGTTTGTGATCTACTTTTGTTTAAGATTTATGTCGATGATGATGAATATTTTGGCACAAATTAATTCAGGGTTTGGTCAGTAAACAATTGGTGTGTACAAATTTGTTATGCATGATCTTTGGTTTACTGACTCAAATCCTGGATATAAGTGTGTCCAATGTAACTGAGACTACCTCTTTTTTTCGAGCCCATATTATCATGCATGATCTTTGTTCACTCTCTGTTCCATCATCGTTGCAATTGACTCCATGTTTTTTGCACGATCTTTGGTGCTACGTGACAGGTGCAGAGCAGTGACGTCGACAGCGATGAAGAGTCCTTCCACACCAAGACTCGTCACGTCCTCAGGAGGCTACAGTCCGGCCATTACGATGGCCCCTTTGCTCGAGGCATTTACAAGTGCCCCTTCTACAACAGGAAGCTCTGCGCCACCGGCTTCAACTGCCTGGTGAACCATGCTGAATCCATTGGCAGATGCGGCGCTAGAGTTGGAACGACCGTGAACATGCATGCGTTCATGGCCAAACACAAAGCACTTGGGATTCACCTGCGCAACCTCTAAGCGAGTCACATGTGCTACCTAGAGGCGTTGAACGTGCCTACTGCACTCTCTGTATGTGACTGCTCTATCTGTAGAGCAGCTTAAATTCATGTAAAATGTAGCTTATGTTGTATCTATCGGTACTACTGTTGGATCTGTCGTGAATATATCTATGCTATGTTGGCTGTTGTATGCAGCTTATCCTATATTTTCTCTGAATTTGTGCCCCAGATTTCCTACCTGATTGGGTAAAAAACGAAGGCATAAAGAAATGAATGGCGTTAAAAAACAGAAGGAGAAGCTGCTCAAGATTTGCTACCAATTTGGGCTATCAAATATGAATGAGATCGAGCGAGAGAGAGGAAAAAGGTACATTGAAAACTGCTAATCTGGGCGAAAGAGACAGAAATCACTCGTGCCCACGTCCCGAACCCACACGGCTCCACACGCTACGGCCCCACACGCTACGGCCACACAAACACGGTCTCGTCCTGTCCCACGCGGTCCCTTCCTACCAGCCCCACACGACGCGGCCTCACAAACGACACGACCCCACTCGTCAGCACGGAACGGTTAACTTAACGGATTCCTTCCGTCCGAGCTCCTTCTGCGGGTTTCAGACAAGGACTTGGGGAAAACTGAGGAAAAACTAAGGAGTTGGGGAAAACTGAGTACAACTAAGGACCCGAGGGCACGAAAATAGAAAACCTGTTGAGGGTGCTCCTCGGCAATGCCCTCCGATTGGGGCTTAGGGTTGATGGAATCCTGTAGGCTGACACGAGACATCGGTTAACAGACAAGCGGGGAGAGCGATTTACCCAGGTTCGGGGCCCTCGATGAGGTAAAACCCTTACGTCCTGCCTGTCTGATCTTGATTATGAGAATATCGGGTTTACAATGGGGTGCCGAAGGTTTCGGCTGTGGTTTCGTTGAGAAGCTAAGTGCTACGTGAACCTAGCTCTGGACTTGCGGTGGCTAAAGTTGCTAAGATTGATTGTGTGTCCCTCGGCAGCCCCTCTCCTGGCCCTTATATAGGGTGCTAGGTCTCAAGAGATCTGTCCGGGTACGACTAGGTTACAAAAGACCTAGCTCGAAACTTTCCTTATTCGACTCCTCTTCGTCTTGCTCTTCAAGGAATCTTCTTTGGCACCGTCATAGTAGCCCACCTTGCCATCGGATGTCTTCATGGGCCTCCAGTTGGGCCGCATAGGATAGGGCAATAACGGTTACCCGAAGGGTAATGCCCACGTCAGTAGCCCCCGAGTGTCCAGCCGAAGATATTTCGGGTAGAGACTAAAGCATGCCTCCACGAACGTTCTTCTCTCTTGATAATTCTTGTCCATCTTGTAACATCATCATCTTCTTCTGTCGGGTGCGCGTTCAGCGCTCCCGATGGGAGTAGCCCCCGAGTCTAGGTACGGATGCTTGCAATCCGTGCGTAGACTCAAGTTGTACTACTCGAACTTTTTCTTCTGCTGAAGCTTTTTGCAATTCTTCGTGGGTCATCCGATACATTTACATCGGGTCTTCAAATTCTGGAACCTTTTAATGCGTAAAGGATATTGAGTAGCATGCCCAGTTTTGCTGGTTAACTGCCGAAGGCAAAACATTGCTACCCTACACAGAATCACGTCCCCGGGCATGATCCTGGAGTGCAAAAAAGTTTCTCGGGTGCTCGCCCAGCACTCCCGATGGGAGTAGCCCCCGAGTCTGGTCATTCCGACCCTTTTCTTCAAATATTTCTTTACGCCCCTTTTCGCAGGAGAATCTTCGAGTCCAAGTTTATCGGGTGCTCGCCCAGCACTCCCGATGGGAGTAACCCCCGAGTCTAGGTATGGATGCTTGCAATCCGTGCGTAGACTCAAGTTAACCACCCGACGGTTTTGATTTTTCCTCGGATGCTGCCAGCGAGCTTCATGATGTCACTGATGACGTGATTACTGTCGCAATTCTGACTGACAGGACACGACCTGTTGGGCCCATCCTGCTTCTGCACGGTTCTGTCGTAAGAAATGGCTGCTACTTGCGTGCGGTTACCAAGGTATCTCCTCGATTTTCGCGATCAATGATGAAAAAAGTCCTCTCAATAAATTGGAAACAATGACACGTGCCCACTCAATCCTCAAGTTGTTTCGTGCTTTATAATCTTTCAGGGCAAACTCCTCCCTTTCCACAATCCATCGTTGCGTCCTCTTTCTTCTTCATTCATCTTCTTCATCCATAACCACCGCGCCGCCACCACCGTTTCTAGATCTCCTCAGATCTAAAAATGGTGAAGAAGAAGAACTCCACTCTTGCCACCAGTGCTGCGAGCAGCGGTGCCGCCAAGACTTCTCCGAAGCCGTCGAGGAGAGGCGCTCTAGATGTTCCTCCTCCAGCTCCGGTGCTGATGACCCACAAGTATAGGGGATCGCAACAGTCTTCGAGGGAAGTAAAACCCAATTTATTGATTCGACACAAGGGGAGACAAAGAATACTTGAAAGCCTTAACAACGGAGTTGTCAATTCAGCTGCACCTGGAAACAGACTTGCTCGCAAGAGTTTATCAGTAGTAACAGTTTTATAGCAGTAGTAGTGGTGAAATAACAGCAGCAGAGTAACAAAGACAGCAGTAGTGATTATAGTAAACAGCAGGATTAAAATACTGTAGGCACAGGGATGGATGAAAGGCGTTGCATGGATGAGAGAAACTCATGTAACAATCAAAGCAGGGCATTTGCAGATAATAATAAAACGGTATCCAAGTACTAATCAATCAATAGGCATGTGTTCCATATATAGTCGTACATGCTCGCAATGAGAAACTTGCACAACATCTTTTGTCCTACCAGCCGGTGGCAGCCGGGCCTCTAGGGAATCTACTGGAAATTAAGGCACTCCTTTTAATAGAGCACCGGAGCAAAGCATTAACACTCCGTGAACACATGTGATCCTCATATCACCGCCATCCCCTTCGGTTGTCCCAATTCTCGTCACTTTGGGGCCTCGGGTTCGGACAGCAATACGTGTATACAACTTGCAGGTAAGATCATAAAGCAATGAATATCATAATGAATTGATAACATGTTCAGATCTGAGATCATGGCACTCGGGCCCTAGTGACAAGCATTAAGCATAACAAGTTGCAACAATATCATAAAAGTACCAATTACGGACACTAGGCACTATGCCCTAACAATCTTATGCTATTACATGACCAATCTCATCCAATCCCTACCATCCCCTTCGGCCTACAGCGGGGGAATTACTCACACATGGATGGGGGAAACATGGCTAGTCGATGAAGAGGCGTCGATGGTGATGATGGCGATGATCTCCTACAATTCCCCGTCCCGGCGGAGTCCCAGATCGGAGTTTCTGGTCCCGAGACGGAGTTTCGCGACGGTGGCGGCGTACTGGATGGTTTCTGGCGATTTTCGACTAACTCCCGTGCGTTTTTAGGTCGAAGGCAATAAGTAGTCCGAAGGAGGGCGTCGGGGGCCAGCCGAGGCCGCCACACACTAGGGCCGCGCGCCCCCCTCCTGGGCCACGCGCCCCCCTCTTGGGCCGCGCCGGCCTAGTGTGTGGGGCCCTCGGGCCCCCACCTGGCTTGCCCTTCTGGCTCCGTCGATATTCTGGGAAAATAGGACCTTTCGCATAAATTCCGAGGATTTTCCTGAAAGTTGGATTTCTGCACAAAAACGAGACACCAGAGCAGTTCTGCTGAAAACAGCGTTAGTCCGTGTTAGTTGCATCCAAAATACACAAATTAGAGGCAAAACAATAGCAAAAGTGTTCGGGAAAGTAGATACGTTTTGGACGTATCAACTCCCCCAAGCTTAGCTTATTGCTTGTCCTCAAGCAATTCAGTTAACAACTGAGTGCGATAAAAGAACTTTCACGAACACATTTGTTCATATGATGTAAATATTCTCATGATATGGCAAGTACTTAAGCAGTTCATAATAAGATACATGCAAATAAAATCATCTAATAGCTATGTCAACCATGGAAAAGGTACCAACAAACTAATAATGAGCATCATGAGTCATATCTATCAGCAGGATTGCAATGTTCATAGAATGATATGATAAAGTGGTATCTCGCTTGCCCATAATTGTACAGCAAAACATAAATGCTTGGGCACCTTTGAGGTTCTTGAGAAGACTGGAAGTAGAGGTTATCAAAGATTAAAGCGTCAGAGTTATACCACAATTAATCACATTTTGGGACAAGCATATCATACTAAGAATGACAGTTGTGCTCTCAAGAAAGTGCTCAAAGAAAGGATGGAGACTCAATGTAAAAGTAAAAGATTGACCCTTCGCAGAGGGAAGCAGGGATTAACATGTGCTAGAGCTTTTCATTTGTAAAACAGGAGTAAAATTATTTTGAGAGGTGTTTGTTGTTGTCAACGAATGATAATGGGTACTCTAACTACCTCGTCAACCGGACTTTCAAGAGCGGCTCCCATGAAGGACGTTATCTCTACCGAGCAAGGTAAATCATCCCTCTTCTCTTTTGTTTACCGATACGTCCAAAACGTATCTACTTTCCCGAACACTTTTGCTATTGTTTTGCCTCTAATTTGTGTATTTTGGATGCAACTAACACCGGACTAACGTCTGTTTTCAGACGAACTGCTCACGGTGTCTCGTTTTTGTGCAGAAATCCAACTTTCGGGAAAAACCTCGGAATTTATGCAGAAGGCCCTATTTTCCCAGGAAACTAACGGAGCCAGAAGGGCAATTGAAGTGGAGGCCCGAGGGCCCCACACCACCTAGCGGCGCGGCCCAGGGGGGCCCGCGCGGCCCTGTGGTGTGGCCCCCTCGGCCGGCCTCCGACGCCCTCCTTCGGACTACTTATTCGTTTTGACCTAAAAACACACGGAGAGAAGTGGAAGTCGCCAGAAACCCTCCAGAACGCCGCCACATCGCGAAACTCCGTCGCGGGAGTCGAAGTCTCCGTTACGGCACTCCGCCGGACGGGGAATTGGAGGAGATCATCACCGCCATCACCGCCAACGCCTCTACATCAACCAGCCATGTTTCCCCCATCCATGTGTGAGTAATTCCCCGCTGTAGGCGAAGGGGATGGTAGGGATTGGATGAGATTGGTCATGTAATAGCATAAGATTGTTAGGGCATAGTGCCTAGTGTCCGTAGATGGTACTTTTATGATATTGTTGCAACTTGTTATGCTTAATGCTTGTCACTAGGGCCCGAGTGCCATGATCTCAGATCTGAACATGTTATTATTTCATCATGATATTCGTTGTTTATGATCTTACCTGCAAGTTGTATACACATGTCGCTTTCCGGAACCAATGGCCCCGAAGTGACGTAAATCGGGACAACCGGAGGGAATGGTAGCGATGTGAGGATCACATGTGTTCACGGAGTGTTAATGCTTTGCTCCGGTACTCTATTAAAAGGAGTACCTTAATATCCGAGTAGTTTCCCTTGAGGCCCGGCTGCCACCTGGCTGGTAGGACAAAAGATGTTGTGCAAGTTTCTCATTGCGAGCACGTACGACTATAATTGGAACACATGCCTATTGATTGATTAGTACTTAGACACCGTTTTATTATTATCTCGCAAATGCCACCTGCTATGATTGTTACATGAGTTTCTCTCATCCATGCAACGCCCGTTATCCGTCCCCGTGCCTACAGTATTTTAATCCTGCTGTTTACTATAATCACTACTGCTGTCTTTGTTACTCTGCTGCTGTTATTTCACTACTACTACTGCTATAAAACTGTTACTACTGATAAACTCTTGCGAGCAAGTCTGTTTCCAGGTGCAACTGAATTGACAACTCCGTTGTCAAGGCTTCCAAGTATTCTTTGTCTCCCCTTGTGTCGAATCAATAAATTGGGTAATACTTCCCTCGAAGACTGTTGCGATCCCCTATACTTGTGGGTCATCAAGACTATTTTACGGCGCCGTTGCTTGGGAGCATAGCTTTATTTGGAAGTTCACTTGGATTGATATTGTTCGCTGCAAATTCTCCATCATGGGTAAACCTCGCGATACTAAGATCGCCATATTACCATCCACTACAAGAAAAGGTACAATTCTGAGTACCTCCGCTACACTTGATTCACCATCTGTGATTGATAAACTTGTTTCACCGCCACATGCTTCGCATGCGGGTACATCTGCTGAATCTGAACACTCTCATAATATTGATAATGTTTCTGCTGTGCTTGATGATAGTGGTTCATTGGGATCTTTTCTAGATGCTACAATTGCTAAATCTAGACAAATTGAAAATACTGAAACTCCTAATGCTACTACACCGTTAGTTCACCCGAACTTGAATACTCTAGTGATGATCTTGAGGAAGATTATGTGGAGCTTGATGATGATTTTATTGAAAAATGTAATGCTACTACTGATGCAAGAAAAATTAAAAAGTTGCTTGCAGAACACACTCGTTAGATATAAACTGTCTCCCGATCCTAAATTTGCCACATCTCCTATAAACATTAGGGATAAAGATTATGATTTTCTCTTGATCTATCTCATATAGCTATTGTTGAGAAAACACCTTTTTGTGGTACTGAAAAAGAAAGTGCTTTGTTGAACACATGACTGAGTTATCTACTTTGAGTAGCTTGTTTTCTGATGATGTTAAGAAGCGTACTTACTTTGTTGCTAAAATCTTTCCATTCTCATTAAAGGATGATGCTAAAACTTGGTATAATAGTTTGCCACCTAGTTCTATTAAAA
>NC_061509.1:262326970-262373327 GCF_022539505.1 Lolium rigidum
ATGTATCTAGGGTTTATGAAATAAACAACAATCACGTTCACCACAAACCAATCTAGGCGCATCGCCAGCTCCCTTGTCTCGAGGGTTTCTTCCGGGTAAGCATCATGCGATCTAGGCAGTACGCGTTTATTCGTTGTTCATGCGTTGCTCGTGCTGAAGCCTTGTTGATGGCGAGCAACGTAGTTATCATAGATGTTTTAGGGTTAGCATTGTTCATCGTATCATATGCTGTCGTCGTGCAACCCTTAGATGTCTAGCCGCCTTACACCTATCTTGGGTGTAAGGGCGGCACCCGCTTGATCATTATTTAGTAGATCCGATCCATTATAATTGCTCCTTGTTCTTCAAGGATTAGTTTAATATCTGCATAGTTAGGCCTTACAAACGGGTTGAAGGATCCAGTGGCGCGTAGGATGTAGTTTGCTAGCCCTAGACAGGATGTTCCGGGGATCAACTTCGTGTTGGTTTTTAGGCCTTGTCTAGGGTCGGTTTACGATCACCGTGCGTGACCGCCAGGCTCAATCACGAGTAGGATGTTCCGATTGTGTGGTGAAAACCCTAAATCGTAGTAGGTCGTTTTAGCTTTATTTTGATCAAGCAGGACCACCATCTGATCGTACATCTCGTACGGATCATGGGTGGATCGGCTCCTTGAGCCGATTCACGGGACAACCCGAGAGCCGATCGAGGCTCGTATTTAATGTTTACGTGTATGCCATGCGGGAAACTAAGCGAGGCACATCCAACACCTTCCCGACCAGGTATAGGTCAGGTGGCACGCCCTTGCATCGGCATCGGACGTGCGTGCCGGAGTCTTTGCGGGCCGTCGCTCGGAGGGGCCGGGGCCAGCCCGCAGCCACGGGAGCCTCCCGGCTCTCTCGCGTTGCCCGTCGCTGCTCGCCGGTGGGTTTCGACCGCAACACATTCCGGCACGCCCGGTGGGACAATCTTCGACATCAACCGCATCGCCATCTACATCCGAGATGGCGGAAGGCACTCCAGTCACGTACGAGGATCTGACCGAGGAGCTCAAGAAGAAGTACGATCAGGTCAAAGCGATCCTCGAAGCCGACCTCATCGGCTCTTTTCACAGAACCCGCTCACATGGCATCAGGTGGAAAGGGTTCTCACCTGAAGGCGCGCTCGATGGAGTGGACCTGTCCGCCCCGTCGGAAGAACGCACCGTGTCGCTGCGTCGGGAGATTAACTTCATGGTAGCTCATTCGCTACACCGTCATTCCGAGAGCCCGGTGAACACTTTGGAGCGTGTCGCTCTTCGCGTGATCCAGGAAATCATGAGGCATCAGCACTCTCCGTCAGGACCAGCTCTGGGGACTCACCAAGGAGAGATGCCACTCCAGTCCCGTCCACCGCTGCCATTCGCATTGGCAGCACCAGAAGTGCCGAATTCACCGGCATACGTCGTCTACAAGATCGGTGGTGACCCTAGTGACTACCAGTTCTTGCATGAGGTGCCTAAGGAGATCCCTCACGGATACACGTGCACATACGTGCCGGATCGCAGTGAATCGGGCCCTCACAAACCAGACTGCAACAGCAGGGACTTCTGGAACAACAGGAGGAACTTCGGGGACAGATCTTGAGAAGCAGACGTGGCTAGCCAAGTACGCCACCCCGATAAACCTCCAGAGCCCAACTCCTGCAGTTGGCTCAGAGCTTGAGAAGCAAGCATGGCTGGCTAAGTATGCCACTCCGGCAAATCTTCGTAGTTCGACTCCTGCGGCCAGCACCGCGGATCAGATCGAGTACAATCTTGAGAGACCGAGTTCGGCATGGTGCCGAAGAGGAGAGGCAATCGGCTATTCCAAGCCGTACCCCAACGAGTACGAGTTGATCCCACTACCACCCAAATATCGGCTCCCCGAATTCTCCAAATTTAGTGGATCGGATGGTTCCAGCTCAATCGAGCATGTGAGCCGATATTTGGCACAGCTGAGGCACGATCTCGGCATCGGATGAGTCTGCGTGTGAGGTTCTTCGCACAGTCCCTCACAGGATCGGCTTTCGGGTGGTACGCATCGGCGCCACCAGACTCAATCCGGACTTGGAAGCAGTTGGAGGAGCAGTTCCACATGCAATATCACTCAGAGGCTTCCGAGGCTGGCATTGCCGATCTAGCACAAGTACGACAGAAGCGCGGAGAAACAGTGTCAGAATACATCCAACGCTTTAGAAACGTTAGGAACCGATGCTATTCGGCTCGTGTGACTGAAAAAGAAGCGATCGAGTTGGCGGTGGTGGGTCTCGCATCACCGATCAAGGACGTGGCCTCCCAAGCGAGACTACCCTTCACCGGCGCACATGGTGCGAGAACCGTCATTATATGAACGGCGCCATCCGAGATGTATACCAGGATAAATTCAAGCGTGCGATGGTCCTGGTTGAGACGGATGAGGATGAAGGCTCGCGGGAGATCAAGAGGTAGCGATAGGCTGAATGGACTCGGGGGCAAGCCCGTGTCCCGCAAGTGGGTTAAGCCACAAGGTCCTCCAAGAGGGTTTGACTTCGACGTCACCAAGGCCGAGCAAATTTTCGACCTCTTGCTTAAGGAGAAACGGCTAAAGGTACCCGAAGGCCACAAGATCCCCACGGCGCAGGAGGCTGAACGGGAAGCCATACCGCAAGTGGCATAACACGTTCACCCACGCCATCAACGACCGCGAGGTGTGGCGTCGACGGGTCCAAATGGCGATAGAACAAGGGCGTCTAATTTTCAGCCAGTACGCCATGAAGGTTGACACACACCCCTTCCCCGCCGTTAACATGGTGGAGTGCACTTACCATGGAGGGTGCCAGCCAGGATTCTCGTACAATATCAACATGGTAGGACCTGGGCACCACTCTGGTAAGGACGGAGACGAGGGCAGCTGCTCTCATAGCAAGGACACAGAGGAAGCCGTTCCACGCGATCGGCTCCGTCACGATGGCAAGCGCTACATCACAGAGGGAGAAGTGAGGAACATAAGATATCAGCGACCTCTCTCTGATCACCTCCTCAACAAGTATGTGAGTCAATATGACCAACGTCGACGGTATAACAGTGAGGACGAAAGGGATCGTCTAGCTAGGGATGCCAGGAGACATCATCGGCATGATCGCGACGAGGAGAGATATGAGCGCCACGCCAAGGAAAATTCGAGAGAGCAAGACGACGTGGATAGGCACTGGGACTGTCCCTTCTTCGGACACTCGCTGGGATTCGGGAATGAGCCGATTGCCTACAATCGGCAGCGCCTGAATGTAAACGGAAGAAGAAGGATGCAGCTAACGTGTCCGTGTTCAAACGTCTAGGGCCTCTCCCGCCTCGGAACAAGCACGCCGAGTCCTCTCGGGTGGAAGATCTCGAGGAATTAGAAGACGATGATGAAGAAGAAGATAAGTACCACCGGCCAAGGTGGTGCCCTGATGGACTCAGCCGTTCCCAAAAGCGTAGGGTTCAGCGACTACGTGGTTTGGAGGAAGCCGAGAGGTTATACCTGCACACGTTGAGGAAGGCGCGGGCTGATCTGGCCGCTAAAATTCAGCGAACCCTCGGACGAAGAAGGTCGGCCACAAAGGAAAGAGTGGCGCCCCGGACAAAAGAAAGCCGATGATGAAACATCGGCTGGCACAAACATGGTGTTCATCCTTCCGACGGAGTTTAGTGCTCCGAGATTAGACGAGGAACCCTGTGGCACAACTTGATTGCGGCCCACGGCCGGTTATCTTTGAGAAGCCACGAGAAAGAAGCTACGGACACCTGAAGGCCTTGTACTTGCGAGGCTATATCAATGGGCGACACTGTCAACAAGATGTTGGTGGACACGGAGCGGCGATCAACATTATGCCATACTCCATGCTACGTCGGTTAGGACGCTCTAGCTCGGATCCGATCAAGACCAATGTGACACCGAGCGATTTCAACGACCAAGCATCCGACGCACAAGGTGTTCCGAACGTGGATCCGACCGTAGGAAGGAAAACCGTCCCTACGACGTTCTTCATTGTCGATAGCAAGAGCACCTATGCTTCGCTCTGCTAGGAAGAGATTGGATCCACTCCAAGCTGTTGCATTCCATCCACAATGCACCAATGCTTAATACGGTGGGATGGAGATGAAGTAGAGGTCGTCCACGCGGATGATTCGGCCGAGATTTCAACGGCCGGCATGAACGTTTGGGAGACAACAGGCCAAGAGCCACTCTCAGGCATCAATTTGGACGACTGCGAGCGCATCGACGTGACAAAGGACGGGGTAAGGCTGGTCTTATCCACCGGCCTGACCGTGTAACAAGAGCAACATCTATGGACAAACGTGGCGATGCCGATCCGTGTGATCGGCCCCAAGGATCTATGGAGGAACATTGCAAAACCTTCATTGAGCGATTCGATCAACATGGAGGCCGATTCCAGCAATCGGCCAAAATTATCCTCACCATGTGTTCTGCCTGGGTTCAACGTCGATCTAATGGGCAATGGGTTTACGTCGGTCGATGAGCTGGAAGAAGTCAACACCGGTCCTAACAGAGCCGACGTTCACATATAGTGCCTTGGCTAACCACGGAGCCGATATCAGCAGTTACCTGGCAGAATCGGCTCGGGGGGCACCTAATCAGATCAACATGTGCGATACATGTGCAGTGAAATATTGGGGGCCGATAGAAAAATCGGCCAGTAAAATTTTTTTCATGAGGAACAAAGCCGATGCACGGCCATCGACTCTAGTGCAAATTTCATGGGATCTACCAGTGGCGTGTTCAAGACACGAGGACCTCCAACTCTGTGTGCAAGGTTGCCAGTTCAGCAGTGGAGTTTTGGGCGTACAAGACGTTGGTGATCATCTGTAGTATCGGCTTTCAACGGAAGAAAGGTGGTCGGCTCGGGCTGGCTCTGCATGGAGGCTTTCTCAGATGTGATCGAGCTCTGGTCCATTTGTCTGAATTGCATGTCCTCATCACTATTTTCGCCTTGACTGAGGCTCGGGGGGCAGCTGACCTGGTAGATGCTCTGTTTTTAGAAGCCGATTGGAGTGTCATCGGCTGGTCTTGCGTCGCAATCTTCTTCAAAGGTGGTGAGTTCTTGCGAGAAAAGGATCGCCGGAGCCGGGATCCATCATCACCGGTAGGGAGTTGGCTCCGGGCCATCCGGTTGCCGCAAAGAAACGGAGCGAGGGTTATAAAGTATCACCGAGGAGATTTGCGAGCGGGTGATATCCGTTCGCGAAGTATCGGCTTCAGCGTCAAGTCGTTTCAGCAGCGGTTCTAGGGCTCTCTTGAAGGCATTGGTCTTCCACATTGTCCATCAGAGCTCAAAGTCATCGGTCGACAGATGAAGGATAGATCGTGAGGAACTGGTGCGTTGACCTCGGCTTATTGAGCATTGACCAAGTTTACGATCACTCCGTAGTCAAAGAGATGAAGGCGGATTATGAGGGACCGATGCGTTGCCATCGGCTCATTGAGCATTGGCTAAGTGGACAATCGGCAAAGTCAGTATGAGGGGAAATCGGCTAAATTAGCTTGAGGGAAATCGGCAAAATCGAATTGGGGAAATTCTTCATTGATAAAGGGGATTTCTTACATAAAGAGCTGATTGCTCTCAAAAGGAAGTACTAGGGGATACATTGCCCCATCTACTACTACTGATCCTATGCTAAGGGTCCTATCTACGGGCCGTCACTACCCTCGTCGTCGCCGTCGTCGCCGCTGTCGGCGCTACTCCCGGTGGGCTCGTCGTCGCTGCTGCAGCGGCCGCCGGCGGGGCCCTCATTGTCCTCGTCCTCCTCGTCAGCGTCGTTGATGACCCACAAGTATAGGGGATCGCAACAGTCTTCGAGGGAAGTAAAACCCAATTTATTGATTCGACAAAAGGGGAGGTAAAGAATACTTATAAGCCTTAACAACTGAGTTGTCAATTCAGCTGCACCTGGAAAAGCACTAGCAACGAGGGTGATGTGAAAGTAGCAGTGATATGAGAGCAATAGTAACGAGTAACACGGCTGCATGGTAATAGTAACACGGGAGCAATGGCACCGGAAGACGAGTTGATACTACTTCCAATGACATGTAGAACGAGTATATGATGATGAAATATGGACCGGGGTTCCCGGCTATCTACACTAGTGGTAACTCTCCAATAACAAGTGTTGGGTGAACAAATTACAGTCGGGCAATTGATAGGATTGAAATAGCATTAAGACGGAATATCAAGATCATTAATCATGTAGGCATGTTTTCCAATTATAGTCGTACGTGCTCGCAATGAGAAACTTGCACAACATCTTTTGTCCTACCAGCCGGTGGCAGTAGGGCCTCTAGGGAATCTATCGGATATTAAGGTACTCCTTTTAATAGAGTACCGGAGCAAAGCATTAACACTCCGTGAAAACATGTGTCCCTCACATCACCGCCATCCCCTCCGGTTGTCCCGATTCTTGTCACTTCGGGGCCTTTGGTTCCGGACAGTGACATGTGCATACAACTTGTAGATACAATCTAAGCAATAATTATGGAGCTTAAATCTAAGATCATGCCACTCGGGCCCTAGTGACAAGCATTAAGAATAACAAGATTGCAGCAACAATAACTTCATAAACTTTGTAGATAGACAATCATAACGTAACAATCCATCGGATCCCGACAAACACAACACCGATTACATCGGATGAATCTCAATCATGTAAGGCAGCTCATGAGATCATTGTATTGAAGTACATGAGAGAGATGATACCAACTAGCTACAGGCTAGAACCCGTAGTCCATGGGGGAACTACTCACGGAGCATGATGGAGGCGATGGCGTTGATGGAGATGGCTTCCGGGGCACTTCCCCGTCCCGGCGAGGTGCCGGAACGAGAGACTTCTGTCCCCGAATTGGAGTTTCGCGATGGTGGCGGCGCCCCCGGAGTCTTTCCGGAGTTTCGTCAAGTGGTACGGTGTTTTTAGGTCGAAAGGGGTTTTATAGGCGAAGAGGCGGCGCGGAGGGTGCTCGGGGGCTCCCCACCATAGGCCGGCGCGGGCCCGAGCCGGGCCGCGCCGCCTTATGGTGTGGTGGCCCCCCCGCCCTTCTCCGACTCTTCTTTGGTGTTCTGGAGCCTTCCGGGAAAAATAGGAGGTTTGGCGTTGATTTCGTCCAATTCCGAGAATATTGCCCGAACAGCCTTTCTGGGAACCAAAAACGGCGAAAACGAGAACCGGCACCGTGGCATCTTGTTAATAGGTTAGTTCCGGAAAACGCATAAAAACATCATAAAGTGCAAGCAAAACATGTAAGTATTGTCATAAAACAAGCATGGAACGACATAAATTATGGATACGTCGGGGACGTATCAGCATCCCCAAGCTTAGTTCCTGCTCGTCCCGAGCAGGTAAACGATAAAAAGAATAATTTCTGAAGTGACATGCTACTTACATAACCTTGATCATACTATTACAAGGCACATGAAATGAATGAAGTGACTCGAGGCAATGATCTATAGTTGCTAACAAGTAGATAACATATAGCAAAACTTTTCATGAATAGTACTTTCAAGACAAGTATCAAAAGTCTTGCATAAGAGTTAACTCATAAAGCAATAAGTTCAAAGTAAAGGCATCGAAGCAACACAAAGGAAGATATAAGTTTCAGCGGTTGCTTTCAACTTGTAACATGCATATCTCATGGATAATTGTCAACACAAAGTAATATGATAAATGCAAATATGCAAGTATGTAAGAATCAATGCACAATTGACACAAGTGTTTGCTTCTAAGATGGAAGGAAGTAGGTAAACTGACTCAACATAAAGTAAAAGAATGGCCCTTCAAAGAGGAAAGCATCGATTGCTATATTTGTGCTAGAGCTTTGGTTTTGAAAACATAAAGAGAGCATAAAAGTAAAATTTTGAGAGGTGTTTGTTGTTGTCAACGAATGGTAGTGGGCACTCTAACCCCCTTGCCGGACAAACCTTCAAAGAGCGGCTCCCATGAATTATTTTTATTTTTGGGTGGCACTCCTTCCAACCTTTCTTTCACAAACCATGGCTAACCGAATCCTCGGGTGCACGCTAACAATCTCATACCATGAAGGAGTGCCCTTTTATTTTAGTTTCATTATGATGACACTCCTCCCAACCTTTGCTTACACAAGCCATGGCTAACCGAATCCTCGGGTGCCGTCCAACAATCACATACCATGGAGGAGTGTCTATTTTGGTTAATTAATTTGAGACTGGGAATCCCATTGCCAACTCTTTTTGCAAAATTATTGGATAAGCGGATGAAGCCACTAGTCCATTGGTGAAAGTTGCCCAACAAGATTGAAAGATAAACACCACATACTTCCTCATGAGCTATAAAACATTGACACAAATTGAGAAGCATTTTGAATTGTTTAAAGGTAGCACTCAAGCAATTTACTTTGGAATGGCGGGAAATACCACATAGTAGGTAGGTATGGTGGACACAAATGGCATAGTGGTTGGCTCAAGTATTTTGGATGCATGAGAAGTATTCCCTCTCGATACAAGGCTTAGGCTAGCAAGGTTGTTTGAAGCAAACACAAGTATGAACCGATACAGCAAAACTTACATAAGAACATATTGCAAGCATTATAATACTCTACACTGTCTTCCTTGTTGCTCAAACACTTTTACCAGAAAATATCTAGACCTTAAGAGAGATCAATTATGCAAACCAATTTTAACAAGCTCTTCAGTAATTCTCCACTAATAGGTTTAAACTACATGAAAAAACTTAATCATGATCTACTTGAGAGCTCAAAACAATTGCCAAGTGTCAAATTATTCAAGACAATATGAGGCATTTTCTGTTTCCAACCAAATAACCAATAAGTATTGTAGCTTCCAACTTTTATCATTGAACATTAAAAGTAAAACGAAGAACAAGTGTTCATATGAAAAAGCGGAGCGTGTCTCTCTCCCACACAAGGGTTGCTAGGATCCGAATTTATTCAAACATAAACAAAACGAAAATAAACACACAGACGCTCCAAGTGAAGAACATAAGATGTGACCGAATAAAAATATAGTTTCAATAGAAGAAACCTGATAAGTTGATGAAGAAGGGGATGCCTTGGGCATCCCCAAGCTTAGACGCTTGAGTCTCCTTGAAATATGCAGGGATGAACCACGGGGGCATCCCCAAGCTTAGACTTTTCACTCTTCTCGATCATATATCATCCTCCTCTCTTGACCCTTCAAAACTTCCTTCACACCAAACTTCTCATAAACTTCATTAGAGGGGTTAGTACTCAAAAAATTTGAATCCACCTTGGTCCTGTAGTGGCACATTGCAAGAAATCAATAAAACATTAGCTACAGTCCTCCACGTCTAGAAAGCCTCGCTTAAAGTCCACAAGAGACAATGCAAAAAAAAACAGAGACAGAATCTGCCAAAACAGAACAGCCAGTAAAGACGAATTTTAAATAAATACTTCCGTTGCTCAAATCAGAAAACTCAAAACTAATGAAAGTTGCGTACATATCTGAGGAACACGCACGTAAATTGGCATATTTTTCTGTGTTACCTACAGAGAGAACAACCCAGATTCGTGACAGATAAAAATCTGTTTCTGCGCAGAAATCCAAATCTAGTATCAACCTTCGATTAGAGGCTTCACTTGGCACAACAATACACAAAACTAAGATAAGGAGAGATTGCTACAGTAGTAAACAACTTCGAAGACACAAATATAAAACAAAGTACTGTAGCAAAATAACACATGGGTTATCTCCCAAGAAGTTCTTTTCTTTATAGCCATTAAGATGGGCTCAACAGTTTTAATGATGCACTCCCAAGAAATAGTATTTGAAGCAAAAGAGAGCATCAAAAAGCAAATTCAAAACACATTTAAGTCTCACATGCTTCCTATGCATAGGAATCTTGTAAATAAACAAGTTCATGAAAAGCAAAGTAACAAGCATAGGAAGATAGAACAAGTGTAACTTCAAAATTTTAAGCACATAGAGAGGTGTATTAGTACCATGAAAATTTATACCACCATATTTTCCTCTCTCATAATAATTTTCAGTAGCTTCATGAACAAACTCAACAATATAACTATCACATGCAGCATACTTTTCATGATTTCCAAACACATAATTTTTATCAAGTTCAAGAATAGTGGAATTAAAACTTTCAAACTTACTTTTATTAATAATATAACAAGGTAGTTGATCAATCTCAATAGATATGGGACTCATAGAATAAGTCAAGAACTCTCCAATCCCATTTTCATTAGTAGTACAATTAATATTATCAAGTAACATAGGACCATCATCTAGAGATTTATCATAAACATTTGCTAAGCAAAATTCTTTAGTACCATGCATTTCGACATCAGGCACAAACAAAGCATTATCATAAGATTTATCAAAGTAGCATGGATTATCATATATAACAGTAGCATAATTATTCTCACTAGTTTTACTCATAGGTACTATTTCAAGAGAATCCACAGGAACATAACATTCAACCTATTTCGGTAAGCATGGAGGACAATCAAATAATGTAAGAGATAAAGAGTTACTCTCATTAGAAGGTTGGCATGGGTAGCTAATCCATTCTTCCTCCTTTTGTTCGTCGCTCTCCTCTTCTTTTTCATCCAATGAGCTTTCAGGTTCATCAATTTCCTCCTCTTTTTCATCCAATGAGCTTTCAGGTTCATCAATTTCTTCTTCCACCGGTTCCTGCAAATTGTGAGTGCATTCTTGTGCATTAATGTGTCTCTCTTTATAATCAAGGATATAAGGATTACCACTGTAGCATTCTATGCAAGAATTAAGGATAGTAGAGACATAATCTTTAAGGTCCTTACAAATAGCACAAGTTTCATAATTCTCAACCATGAAGGATTCTATCTCGGAGGCTCCCATAAATAAGACAAATTGTTCTACCTCTTCGAACCCATAATGAATATAGCAATTCCGATTATAGTTCTTAATTAAAAATTCCTCACTAAAGCCACATTGAAATTTAAGATGTTTAGTATCCTGTTGAGAGCAACGAGTTTATATCATGACGTCTAAGCAAGATTCTAGCCATTGTATTCAATTTTTCTATCATAGCACTCATTATTTTACCAGTTCTTGATTCTCTATAATTATTATAACATTCTATAAGCTCCAAGTAGGTTGTTGGTTCTCCCATAACAGCAGTTTTTAATTTTTTGGTTTTTCAAATTTTTATGGATTTTTGGGTATATGAGACAAATAAAACAAGACAAAAATAAACTAAGCAAAAGTAAACTAAGAAAAAGTAAACTAAGCAAAACAAAACAAAATAAAACAGAGAGAGAGGTAGAGTGTACTCCCCAGGTGAACTTATGAGTAGAGCTATGCCTCCCCGGCAACGGCGCCGTGAAAATAGTCTTGATGACCCACAAGTATAGGGGATCGCAATGAGTCTTCGAGGGAAGTAAAACCCAATTTATTGATTCGACACAAGGGAGGTAAAGAATACTTATAAGTCTTAACAATCGAGTTGTCAATTCAATTGCACCTGGAAAAGCACTAGCAACAGGGGTGATGTGAAAGTAGCAATGATATGAGAGCAATAGTAACAAGATAACACACAGCAGTAATAGTAACACGAGAGCAATGGCACCGGAAGACGTTGATACTACTTCCAATGACATGTAGAACGAGTATATGATGATGAAATATGGACCGGGGTTCCCGACTATCTACACTAGTGGTAACTCTCCAATAACAAGTGTTGGGTGAACAAATTACAGTCGGGCAATTGATAGGATTGAAATAGCATTAAGACAGAATATCAAGATCATTAATCATGTAGGCATGTTTTCCAATTATAGTCGTACGTGCTCGCAATGAGAAACTTGCACAACATCTTTTGTCCTACCAGCCGGTGGCGGCCAGGGCCTCTAGGGAATCTACTGGATATTAAGGTACTCCTTTTAATAGAGTACCGGAGCAAAGCATTAACACTCCGTGAAAACATGTGTCCCTCACATCACCGCCATCCCCTCCGGTTGTCCCGATTCTTGTCACTTCGGGGCCTTTGGTTCCGGACAGTGACATGTGCATACAACTTGTAGATACAATCTAAGAAATAATTATGGAGCTTAAATCTAAGATCATGCCACTCGGGCCCTAGTGACAAGCATTAAGAATAACAAGATTGCAGCAACAATCACTACAAGAGATTTGATATACTGTGACGAAAATCCTCATGACGGTGGTTCGTAGCGTCATGGAATAGGGTAACGTGTGACGTGTCACACCTAGCGTCACAGATTCACAGAAATCCATGACACTCAGTTAATCACCGTCACGTATTACAACATTCTATGACGATATCGATAGTTTCCATGACGAACGTGGTTGGGTCATAGAAGAATTTACTCGGTGGTGCTAGACTTTCATCACTTATTTACAATTAAAATAGGATACATGTAGGTGGAACCCAAATGTTAGCAAAAAATAAGTAAAATCTTAAAAAGATAAAAAGCTATAGGAAAATCGATGTACAAAAATGTGTATAGCGGGATTTAGCCTACAACCTTATTAACTATGTAGTGTCTTCAACATAAAAAAAAATCAGTTAAATTGAGGACTAACGGACAGAACCACGTTCTTCCGTGTGTGCGCGGGAAGCTTTACTTGGAGGTGGAACCCATATGTTGGAAAGAAAAAAACATGTTGATGTCCTTTTTTACGTCTTAGGGGTTGGACCATGAAACTTTCAGATTTTAAAAGTTATATTTCCTACTTTTTAAATTAGATGTAACTGACGGGAAAATCCCTAAATTTTCCTCAAACAATCCTTCATTTACCCCCGCCCTTTTTCACAAAAAATATAGATAGTACGTAGCAAATTTTCCCTTTCCCTAAATTCTGGGCCGTAGCTAACCTACTGTGCTATGCCCAAAAAAGAAAAAAACTAACCTACTGTGCTCCAACCGTCGGTCAGCAAAATAAATCACCCCACGATCTTATTCCGCGCGGAGCCCCCTCCCTGTTTTCCTGCTCCTATTCCGCCGCTTCACGCCATCGATCAGATCGTAGGAGGAGCCCTCCGATCCGACCTCCCCAGCCTGCTAGAACGCGGCGGCCGTCGGACTCCCCTCCGATCAACACGACCCCAACGCGTAGCTGCGTCGCCGCCGACCTCTCCTGCGAACTACCCTGCCCCAACACGCTGCATCTCCGCCGCCGGCATATCCTCGCGGGATCGATGCTTCCCGCCTCCGTGCGACGTCCTACTCCGTGCCCCATCCCGGATGGACTCACGCGACCGTGGCCCCGTGCCTCATCCCCGATAAACTACCATGAGCGCGCCCGGCGCCTCTTCCGACGCCCTCCCCCAATCGCCCCTGGTTCAACTTCTGTTCGATGACAGGTAGCACTTCAGTTCACTGTGAGTCTGTGATAATGTGAATTTGGCAATAGCTTAATCATTGTGGGGGTAGTACTATTTAACGATTTGATTCCTCTACGTTTTGGTACTTGTGGCATTCATGCTGAAACAAAGCAATAGTATGGGATACAATGTAGTATCTCGGTTACGTGCTAGTTAGTTCATCTTGCAAATTTGTTCACCAGGTAAGCTTTGTTACCTTCTCTCTGCAATCCGCCATTGATCTTGATGTGGCTCCGTGATTTGCCTAGATTAATCATTTTGAGGTTTTGATTGAGACTTGGTTGGAGCCTAATTCACTGTGAGATTAGTACTAGTCATTAATTTTCCTTTGCATTTGTATCTAATGTCTACCACAGACTTTCTTGGTTCAGTCTATATTTATCTATTTGATAGTTGCATTGTCAAATCTGTTCTTTCATGCCATTTTTTTCTGTTAGCTTTCTTCCTTCAGAAAGTTCTTGAAGTTGGGACTGATATTTGGTTTAGGATCAGGTAACACATTAAACACATGCAAAAGCATGTTAATCGCGAACTTTATTAGCTCCTCTGTTAATTTCTTACCTAGTATAAGATGCTACTGATAATTGCAATGTATCATTGTTGTAATTGCAGAATCCGGCTGATGGTTTAATAACTTATTCCCCTCATTTGGGAAATCGTACGCAATGCATGGCTTACACTCCGGTTAGTCATATACAATGTGAAGAGTTACTGGTAATATTTATATTTTGTTTCAGCCCTAAGTGTCTAAATTATAATTGCTGCAGTTGCCCGTTCCATTGGATTACCTATATGCAGATCATGGGCGCAAGGTACCAATTTGAATGCTCAAGCATTAGTTTACCTACTTGAAGTTTTATATCGTATGCTATAGGATATATGCGCACTATATACTCGGAATACCGCTTTGCATTCACAATGTATGTTAAACTTGTTATATTGGGATCAACGTAATTGATAGTGTAGTAGCAAAAATTTCTTATTATCTGCAGGTCAATACATGTGAGGTTTCCTCCTTGGAGGATGGGAAAACATCACTTTGTTAGGATCAACTTGATTGATAGCGTAGTAGTAAATCTTGGGTATCACTCTTGGCAAGTTTTGACTTGTAACCATAGGTTATTGTTGACTCAAGTGTATGAATCATATTCCGAAAATCTCACACTTACTAATAGGTACCAGTATGCCAGTATGTGTATGCATCTACATCTGGACAAAGTTTCATGATTTACTGTGCTTCATTATATTTTATTTCAAATTTTAGTAATTTTGAATGCTAACATTATTATGGGAAATGCCGCTATTTATTTTTTTAGGTCCAAGAAGGATGCACAACCTGCTGGAAAAAAAATCTAGACTAGGTAACAATCTACATCCTTTGTTGTTTCCAGTATGTCCATTTAGAGCTGTTACTTAGTTAACCGCTGCAGGTTCTGTTCATAACATCAAGGTATGATGCTACATTTATTGTTAGGTTGCACTCCTGTGTCTATCGAAATCAAATTCTCGTATAAAACTTTCTAATTGAGTGCAGCGAGGCTCAAACATAGAGTGGACTCCGAGGATACTTCCGTTGGAAAGAATTCTTGGCTTCTTGTGTTTGCTTCAACTTCGATCCGCACGGAAGTGAAGAATAACCATGTGTTTGGAGAATTGGAAAAAAACATTAGTAGTGTAGTTTCTGATTGGTGCACTGGAATAGCTAGTGCGTGCAATTTATGAGTTTCAGTGTCAATTTATTTCAGCACAGTGATACTTTGTAAAGTCAGTGTGTACTTTCGACTTATACAAGCAATAAAGAAAGATTTACTATGAAAATGAACACGTCCATAGGGTGCCGCACAAATATGTATGGGCCATTTCCGATGATTCAACAAAAACTGAATTAGTAAAGATACCAATGAAAGCATAAATATTCAAAATAATTATTTATTTTTGGAAAAAGAACGAATTAATAATCTAGGATTTTTAATGAACTAGTCTCATGACATCACCTATGATGTCATCCATATCTGTGACGCTAATCGGTGACGTTCTTTAGCCCTGCGATGGTCTCCTATGCGCTGACATCACATATGATGTCATCCATATTTGGTGACGTTTTCTTGTGCGCCGCGTCACTAGGGAGTAATCTGTGACGGGGATTCCGTGACGATGCTTGTGACGCTCAAACTACGTCACTGAGGGGTCTTTCGTGACGTTTATAGCTATTGCATGACGTATTGAGCTCGTCACAGTATATCAGATCTCTTGTAGTGAATAACTTCATAAACTTTGTAGATAGACAATCATAACGTAACAATCCATCGGATCCCGACAAACACAACACCGATTACATCAGATGAATCTCAATCATGTAAGACAGCTCATGAGATCATTGTATTGAAGTACATGGGAGAGATGATACCAACTAGCTACAGCTAGAACCCGTAGTCCATGGGGGAACTACTCACAGAGCATGATGGAGGCGATGGCGTTGATGGAGATGGCTTCCGGGGGCACTTTCCCGTCCCGGCAGGGTGCCGGAACAGAGACTTCTGTCCCCCGAATTGGAGTTTCGCGATGGTGGCGGCGCCCATGGAGTCTTTCTGGAGTTTCGTCAAGTGGTACGGTGTTTTTAGGTCGAAAGGGGTTTTATAGGCGAAGAGGCGGCGCAGGAGGGTGCCTGGGGGCTTGATGTCTACGGGAGCTTCTATTCTTGTAGACAGTGTTGGGCCTCCAAGAGCAGAGGTTTGTAGAACAGCAGCAAGTTTCCCTTAAGTGGATCACCCAAGGTTTATCGATCTCAGGGAGGAAGAGGTCAAAGATATCCCTCTCATGCAACCCCGCAACCACAAAGCAAGAAGTCTCTTGTGTCCCCAACACACCTAATAGGTGCACTAGTTCGGTGAAGAGATAGTGAAATACGAGGTGGTATGAATAAGTAGTAGCAACGACACCGGAAAAGTGCTTTGCCCAGGACAAGTAAACAAGCGAAGTAGTAACGCAACGAGTAGTAACACGAAGAAACGAGTAAACAAGCAGCGATAGCGATATTTAGGAACAAGGCCTAGGGATTACACTTTCACTAGTGGACACTCTCAACATTGATCACATAACAGAATAGATAAATGCATACTCTACACTCTTGTTGGATGATGAACACATTGCGTAGGATTACACGAACCCTCAATGCCGGAGTTAACAAGCTCCACAATAATGCTCATATTTTAGTAACCTTTAGTGTAAGAAAGATCAACACGACTAAACCAAGTACTAACATAGCATGCACACTGTCACCTTCACGCCACGTAGGAGGAATAGATCATATCAATACAATCATAGCAATAGTTAACTTCATAATCTACAAGAGATCATGATCATAGCATACGCCAAGTACTAACACGGATGCACACACTGTCACCATTACACCGTGCAGTGAGGAATAAACTACTTTAATAACACATCACTAGAGTAGCACATAGATAAATTGTGATACAAAACATATTGCAATCATAAAGAGATATAAATAAGCACTTCACTACGCCATTCATAACAAGTGAGTAAGTATTCTGTGAAATATAGCCTAAGAGACCCACACGGTGCACACATTGTCACCTTTACACACGTGGGACAAGGAGTCTCCGGAGATCACATAAGTAAAACTCTCTTGACTAGCATAGTGACATCTAGATTACAAGCATCATCATATGAATCTCAATCATGTAAGGCAGCTCATGAGATTATTGTATTGAAGTACATAGGAGAGAGATGAACCACATAGCTACCGGTACAGCCCCGAGCCTCGATGGAGAACTACTCCCTCCTCATGGGAGCAGCAGCGGTGATGAAGATGGCGGTGGAGATGGCAGGCGGTGTCGATGGAGAAGCCTTCCGGGGGCACTTCCCCGCTCCGGCAGGGTGCCGGAACGCAGACTCCTGTCCCCCGCATCTTGGCTTCGCGATGGCGGCGGCTCCGGAAGGTTTTCCGTATCGTGGTTTTTCGTCATCGGGGGTTTCGTCACGGAGGCTTTTTATAGGCGGAAGGGCAGGTCAAGAGGCGGCACGGGGCCCCACACCACGGGGCCGCGCGGCCGAGAGGGCGCGCCGCCCTATAGTGTGGCCCCTCCGTGGCCCCTCTTCGTCTCTCCTTCGGACTTCCGGAAGCTTCGTGAGAAAATAGGCCCTCGGGCTTTAATTTCGTCCAATTCCGAGAATATTTCGTTACTAGGATTTCTGAAACCAAAAACAACGAGAACAAAGAATCGGCACTTCGGCATCTTGTTAATAGGTTAGTTCCGAAAATGCACGAATATGACATAAAGTGTGCATAAAACATGTAGGTATCATCAATAATATGGCATAGAACATAAGAAATTATCGATACGTCGGAGACGTATCAAGCATCCCCAAGCTTAGTTACTCGCTCGTCCCGAGCGGGTAAAACGATAACAAATATAATTTCGAAGTGATATGCCATCATAACCTTGATCATACTATTTGTAAACATATGTAGTGGATGCAGCGATCATAACAATGGTGATGACATGAGTAAACAGGTGAATCATATAGCAAAGACTTTTCATGAATAGTACTTCAAGACAAGCATTAATAAGTCTTGCATAAGAGTTAACTCATAAAGCAATAAATCAAAGTAAAGGTATTGAAGCAACACAAAGGAAGATTAAGTTTCAGCGGTTGCTTTCAACTTGTAACATGTATATCTCATGGATAATAGTCAACATAGAGTAATATAACAAGTACAATATGCAAGTATGTAGGAATCAATGCACGGTTCACACAAGTGTTTGCTTCTTGAGGTGGAGAGAAATAGGTGAACTGACTCAACATAAAAGTAAAGAGAATGGTCCTTCAAAGAGGAAAGCATCGATTGCTATATTTGTGCTAGAGCTTTTATTTTGAAAACATGAAACAATTTTGTCAACGGTAGTAATAAAGCATATGAGTTATGTACATTATATCTTATAAGTTGCAAGTCTCATGCATAGTATACTAATAGTGCCCGCACCTTGTCCTAATTAACTTGGACTACCGGATCTTTGCAATGCACATGTTTTGACCAAGTGTCACAATGGGGTACCTCCATGCCGCCCGTACAAAGGTCTAAGGAGAAAGCTCGCATTTTGGATTTCTCGCTTTTGATTATTCTCAACTTAGACATCCATACCGGGACAACATGGACAATAGATAATGGACTCCTCTTTAATGCATAAGCATGTGGCAACAATTTTTATTCTCATATGAGATTGAGGATATATGTCCAAACTGAAACTTCCACCATGAATCATGGCTTTAGTTAGCGGCCCAAAGTTCTTCTCTAACAATATGCATGCTCCAACCATGAAGGTGGTAGATCTCTCTTGCTTCGTACAAGACGGACATGCATAGCAACTCACATGATATCCAACAAAGAATAGTTGATGGCGTCCCTGAAACATGGTTATCGCTCAACAAGCAACTTAATAAGAGATAAAGTGCATAAGTACATATTCAATACCACAATAGTTTTTAAGCTATTTGTCCCATGAGCTATATATTGCAAAGGTGAATGATGGAATTTTAAAGGTAGCACTCAAGCAATTTACTTTGGAATGGCGGATAAATACCATGTAGTAGGTAGGTATGGTGGACACAAATGGCATAGTGGTTGGCTCAAGGATTTTGGATGCATGAGAAGTATTCCCTCTCGATACAAGGTTTAGGCTAGCAAGGTTATTTGAAACAAACACAAGGATGAACGGTACAGCAAAACTCACATAAAAGACATATGGTAAACATTATAAGACTCCATACCGTCTTCCTTGTTGTTCAAAACTCAATACTAGATGTTATCTAGACTCTAGAGAAACCAAATATGCAAACCAAATTAGCAAGCTCTAAGTATTTCTTCATTAATGGGTGCAAAGTATATGATGCAAGAGCTTAAACATGAGCACAACAATTGCCAAGTATCACATTATCCAAGACATTATAGCAATTTACTACATGTATCATTTTCCAATTCCAACCATATAACAATTTAACGAAGAGGAAACTTCGCCATGAATATTATGAGCTAAGAACACATGTGTTCATATGAACCAGCGGAGCGTGTCTCTCTCCCACACAAGCATTTATTCAAACAAAAACAAAAACAAAAGCACACAGACGCTCCAAGTAAAGTACATAAGATGTGGCCGAATAAAAATAAAGTTTCAAGAGAAGGAACCTGATAATTTGTCGATGAAGAAGGGGATGCCTTGGGCATCCCCAAGATTAGACGCTTGAGTCTTCTTGAAATATGCAGGGGTGAACCACCGGGGCATCCCCAAGCTTAGAGCTTTCACTCTCCTTGATCATAGTATATCATCCTCCTCTCTTGACCCTTGAAAACTTCTTCCACACCAAACTTTAAGCAAACTCATTAGAGGGTTAGTGCATAATCAAAAACTCACATGTTCAGAGGTGACACAATCATTCTTAACACTTCTGGACATTGCTCAAAGCTACTTGGAAGGTAATGGAACAAAGAAATCCACCCAACACGGCGAAAGAAGCAATGCGAAATAAAAGGCAGAATCTGTCAAAAACAGAACAGTCCGTAAAGACGAATTTTAAAATGGCACCAGACTTGCTCAAATGGAAAAACTCAAAACTAATGAAAGTTGCGTACATATCTGAGGATCACTCACGTAAATTGGCATAATTTTCTGAGTTACCTACAGAGAATTAGACCCAGATTCGTGACAGGCAGCAATGCTGTTTCTGCGCAGCAATCCAAATCTAGTATCAACTTTACCATAGAGATTTTACTTGGCACAACAAAACACAAAACTAAGATAAGGAGAGGTTGCTACAGTAGTAAACAACTTCCAAGACACAAATATAAAACAAAGTACTGTAGCAAAATAACACATGGGTTATCTCCCAAGAAGTTCTTTCTTTATAGCCGTTAAGATGGGCTCAAGCAGTTTTAATGATGCACTCGCAAGAAATAGTATTTGAAGCAAAAGAGAGCATCAAGAGGCAAATTCAAAACAAATTTAAGTCTAACATGCTTCCTATGCATAGGAATCTTGTAAATAAACAAGTTCATGAAGAGCAAAGTAACAAGCATAGGAGGATAAAACAAGTGTAGCTTCAAAAATTTCAGCACATAGAGAGGTGTTTTAGTAACATGAAAATTTCTACAACCATATTTTCCTCTCTCATAATAACTTTCAGTAGCATCATGAGCAAACTCAACAATATAACTATCACATAAAGCATTCTTATCATGAGTTTCATGCATAAAATTATTACTCTCCACATAAGCATAGTTATTCTTATTAATTGTAGTAGGAGAAAATTCAACAAAGTAGCTATCATTATTATTTTCATCAAGTGTAGGAGGCATATTGTAATCATAATCAAATTTATCCTCCATAACAGGTGGTACCAAAAGACTACTATCATTATCATCACAAATAGGAGGCAAAGTATCATCAAAGAAAATTTTCTCCTCAATGCTTGGGGGACTAAAAATATCATGAAAACCAGCTTCCCCAAGCTTAGAACTTTCTATATTATTATCAACAATGGTGTTCAAAGCGTTCATACTAATATTACTACCGAGCATGCAAATAAGGTTCCATAGGTTTTTTAATTTTCGCATCAAACAATCCAAGTTTTAAATCAGGAAATAGAATAAGAAGCTCACTCTTGTACATTATGCCAAACTAGTGTAAACAAGAAACAAAAAGATGCAATTGCAGGATCTAAAGGAAATAGCTTCGAGCACACACACGACGGCGCCAGAAAAATACTTTACCTGGGACCGTAGTATGAGAGCCTTTTTTCCTTTCCTCCCCGGCAACGGCGCCAGAAAATAGCTTGATGTCTACGGGAGCTTCTATTCTTGTAGACAGTGTTGGGCCTCCAAGAGCAGAGGTTTGTAGAACAGCAGCAAGTTTCCCTTGAGTGGATCACCCAAGGTTTATCGATCTCAGGGAGGAAGAGGTCAAAGATATCCCTCTCATGCAACCCCGCAACCACAAAGCAAGAAGTCTCTTGTGTCCCCAACACACCTAATAGGTGCACTAGTTCGGCGAAGAGATAGTGAAATACAGGTGGTATGAATAAGTAGTAGCAACGACACCGTAAAAGTGCTTTGCCCAGGACGAGTAAACAAGCAGTAGTAACGCAACAGTAGTAACGCAGCAGTAGTAACACAAGAAAACAATAAACAAGCAAGCGATAGCGATATTTAGGAACAAGGCCTAGGGATTACACTTTCACTAGTGGACACTCTCAACATTGATCACATAACGGAATAGATAAATGCATACTCTACACTCTTGTTGGATGATGAACACATTGCGTAGGATTACACGAACCCTCAATGCCGGAGTTAACAAGCTCCACAATAATGCTCATATTTTAGTAACCTTTAGTGTAAGAAAGATCAACACGACTAAACCAAGTACTAACATAGCATGCACACTCGTCACCTTCACGCCACGTAGGAGGAATAGATCATATCAATACAATCATAGCAATAGTTAACTTCATAATCTACAAGAGATCATGATCATAGCATACGCCAAGTACTAACACGGATGCACACACTCGTCACCATTACACCGTGCGGGAGGAATAAACTACTTTAATAACACATCACTAGAGTAGCACATAGATAAATTGTGATACAAAACATATTGCAATCATAAAGAGATATAAATAAGCACTTCACTACGCCATTCATAACGGTGAGTAAGTATTCCGTGAAATATAGCCTAAGAGACCCACACGGTGCACACATTGTCACCTTTACACACGTGGGACAAGGAGTCTCCGGAGATCACATAAGTAAAACTCTCTTGACTAGCATAGTGACATCTAGATTACAAGCATCATCATATGAATCTCAATCATGTAAGGCAGCTCATGAGATTATTGTATTGAAGTACATAGGAGAGAGATGAACCACATAGCTACCGGTACAGCCCCGAGCCTCGATGGAGAACTACTCCCTCCTCATGGGAGCAACGGCGGTGATGAAGATGGCGGTGGAGATGGCAGCGGTGTCGATGGAGAAGCCTTCCGGGGGCACTTCCCCGCTCCGGCAGGGTGCCGGAACAGAGACTCCTGTCCCCCAGATCTTGGCTTCGCGATGGCGGCGGCTCTGGAAGGTTTTCCGTATCGTGGTTTTTCGTACTGGGGGTTTCGTCACGGAGGCTTTTTATAGGCGGAAGGGCAGGTCAAGAGGCGGCACGGGGGCCCCACACCACAGGGCCGCGCGGCCAAGGGGGGGCCGCGCCGCCCTATAGTGTGGCCCCTCCGTGGCCCCTCTTCGTCTCTCCTTCGGACTTCTGGAAGCTTCGTGAGAAAATAGGCCCACGGGCTTTAATTTCGTCCAATTCCGAGAATATTTCGTTACTAGGATTTCGAAACCAAAACAGCAGAAAACGAAGTCGGCACTTCGGCATCTTGTTAATAGGTTAGTTCCAGAAAATGCACGAATATGACATAAAGTGTGCATAAAACATGTAGGTATCATCAATAATATGGCATAGAACATAAGAAATTATCGATACGTCGGAGACGTATCAGGGCTCCCCACCATAGGCTGGCGCGGGCCTAGGCCAGGCCGCGCCGCCTTATGGTGTGGTGGCCCTCTGGCCCCGCTCCGACTCTTCTTCGGTGTTCTGGAGCCTTCCGGGAAAAATAGGAGGTTTGGCGTTGATTTCGTCCAATTCCGAGAATATTGCCCGAACAGCCTTTGTGGAACCAAAAACGACAGAAAACGAGAGCCGCACTGTGGCATCTTGTTATTAGGTTAGTTCCGGAAAACGCATAAAAACATCATAAAGTGCAAGCAAAACATGTAAGTATTTTCATAAAACAAGCATGGAACGACAGAAATTATGGATACGTCGGGGACGTATCAGTCGTCGTCGTCGCTGTCGAAGTCGCTGAGGTTCTCCGGCCAGGGGCAGAAGCGCTTGGCCGGCGGTTCGTCGTAGGAGGTGTCGTCCTCCTCCTCCTCTTCCTCCTCCTCCTCCTCCTCAGAGGAGGTGAAGTCATCCCAGGAGAAGCAATCGTCATCGCTCTCCTCCTCCGTTTCCCCGTCGGCGAGGAAGCGGAGGTCACTTTCCCCGTCGGTCGAGGACTTGTCGTCCTCAGACCAGACGGAGAAGTCATGACTGGACTCCTCCCCGGCTTCGATGGCGCGGCGGATGTTGGCCGCGTGGGCCTCCTCCGGGTCCCACTCCGGCGTCGGCTCGCGGGAGGAGGAGGATTCGATGGAAAGACCCGATGAGGCAGAGGAGGAAGAAGACATGGTGGCGCAGGAGTGCTTTCGGAGTGCTAATGCGAAGGGGATGAAAAAACGAACTGTTTGGAACGGTTAAATAAAAGGGGATATAGTGGAGATTCAATGCCACAGAGTTTCCGAGGAAGTGGTGCTCAGTAAAAAAATTTTTTTTGCCAGGTCACGCGGAGAAGTGGAGGAGGCAAGGCATCATGATGAAGGATACTGCGGCAGTTCTGCTCTGCCGCAGTATGACCCGACGAAGGAAAAACAGAGTGATTTTGGAATTGTCATTTCCAAAACCAGGGGGGCATGTGTTATCACCAGAATTTGACCGGATCAGGGGTGGGCCGCGATTACAGATGGGCTTGAAGAATATATATGGAAGAAATACATGAATCGGCCTTGTATACAAAGTTTGGGCTAGTTTGCCCGTGTATCTGTAACATAGTAGGATACGTGTCGGTTAGCTAGAGTTTGGCTTGTGCACGGTTGGGATTATTCCCACGTTAGAAAGTCTACGGACTATAAATATGTATCTAGGGTTTATGAAATAAACAACAATCACGTTCACCACAAACCAATCTAGGCGCATCGCCAACTCCCTTGTCTCGAGGGTTTCTTCCGGTAAGCATCATGCTGCCTAGATCGCATCTTGCGATCTAGGCGACGCGTTTATTCGCTGTTCATGCGTTGCTCATGCTTCGAAGCCTTGTTGATGGCGAGCAACGTAGTTATCATAGATGTTTTAGGGTTAGCATTGTTCATCGTATCATATGCTGTCGTCGTGCAACCCTTAGATGTCTAGCCGCCCTTACACCTATCTTGGGTGTAAGGGCGGCACCCCGCTTGATCATTATTTAGTAGATCGATCCGTTATGATTGCTCCTTGTTCTTCAAGGATTAGTTTAATATCTGCATAGTTAGGCCTTACAAACGGGTTGAAGGATCCAGGTGGCGCGTAGGGTGTAGTTTGCTAGCCCTAGACAGGATGTTCCGGGGATCAACTTCGTGTTGGTTTTTAGGCCTTGTCTAGGGTCGGTTTACGATCACCGTGCGTGGCCGCCAGGCTCAATCACGAGTAGGATGTTCCGATTGTGTGGTGAAAACCCTAAATCGTAGTAGGTCGTTTTAGCTTTATTTTGATCAAACAGGACCACCATCTGATCGTACATCTCGTACGGATCATGGGTGGATCGGCTCCTTGAGCCGATTCACAGGACAACCTGAGAGCCGATCGAGGCTCGTATTTAATGTTTACGTGTATGTCATGCAGGAAACTAAGCGAGGCACATCCAACACCTTCCTGACCGGGTATAGGTCGGTGGCACGCCCTTGCATCAGCATCGGACGTGCGTGCCGGAGTCTTTGCGGGCCGTCACTCGGAGGGGCCAGGGCCAGCCGCAGCCCTGGGAGCCTCCCGGCTCTACTGTGTTGCCCGTCGCTGCTCGCCGGTGGGTTTCTGACCGCAACATTTACCCAGTACATTGTTTAAAAATTCAGATTTTTAAAACAATATTTTCAACAATTTGGCCAAAAGTTCTTTTTGAAAATTTCCGTTGGTCCACTGCAAAGAAAAAACGAGAGAAACAATTTAGTCCAAAAGTTATGGTATTCTGGATTTAAAAAAAACCTTGGATTGTGGTTTGGTGAAACCCTAACCCCACTAGGTATGGTTTTATGAAATATGTTCTATATGGTAATAGTTTAGTGAAGGTATATTTGCAACGTTCCATGAGCGAAGTCCCTATTGTTCTCTCCATAATATGTGGACACAATTGACACCTTCCACCATCCACTGACGAAGATGGTGATGGAGCGAGGGTGACAACATCACTAGTAGAGGTGCTTGGAACGTTCGTAGGAAAACAAGATATGTGAAAAGGACTAAAACAAAAGAGCAATGGTGGGAGCCTAGAGTAGGATCAAGATGCCACTGACAGGTAAGATATTCCGACAATGTGAATAAAACCAATGATAGAAAAGCAATACTGTGGTGGAAAACTATAGTGAATTTTACATATGAATGCTAAATCAAGGTTAAATTCTCAATTTGCTAATTGGTAAAAGAAATTACCCTCTCTCTGTCTCCCCTAACCTCTCCGTGATTGGCGAGCCCAAGTTGACGAGGACAGGATGCCGCAATGCCAAGGAGCGACAATTACAGAAAATTAGCGGCAAAGGCAACGGTAACAGGTGACAGGGATGATACGACTGTCACTAGCGGTTTGATTTGGTCAGGTTGAACGAAAGATTGAGAGATTTGTGACAATTATTCTAGAGTAGAGAAGTCTGATAACGATCTTTCAAACGGTTGTCTAGTTAAAAGGGTAGACACTGTCATTTGCTTAATTTATATGCATACGTTGCACGCGTCGACGCTGCACTTAATAAGTTCATCCGGTGTTTTAAACTTTCAGCTCTGCGCCGACAAATGGACATATCACGCCCTGCCATGAGAAAGCCGAATCACATCTAGCCTATAGCAGAAAAAACAATGGTTTTGCAGAAACAATGCGACCGACGACCGTGACGCTTAACCGTGTTGTTTGCGTTTGGTCCACATGGCTCACATCCTCAGGTGCTCACCGGGCACGTCACCAAGCCCATGTCCACGCCACACGCCAGACGGCACTGACTAGTGACCACAATATGTAGTCGTACGGAAGTTTCTGAAGAAAAATGGATCTAGCAGTTGAAAATTGTGTAAAACTATCCAAACGTACAAATTTGACGAATAGTCTTGTTCTAGACGAAAAGGGTACAAGACCGGGAGGAAACACGATGGTCAGGCCGCCATGTGCTACCTGATTCTTCCGTGTGACACAGTAAGCTCGAGTGCGGTCCACGCCAAAGCATCTTCGCCTGTCACGCGCGGCGCGCACGTGGCCCGCATCGGCAGCGATATATTTTGAGAATTTTGGATTTAATCACTTTTCTTTACGATCAATATCACATATATTTATAGTACTGTAATAAATAGTAGTACATAGTTAAGATACACGAGCTACTTTTAATAATTATAAAATAAAATCTAAAACAGAAGCAAATCAAGGTCTTTAAATTGTTTTTTCTCCCAATACCCAATCTTTTACTTTTGTGAAGGCACCCAAAGGTAATAACAAATCATAGACCTGTAAATATCAATGAAGATTTCCTACAATTTTAATTTGGGCCGCAATACCAAGGCTGCATGCACACGTCCAACCAATAAAATAGTTAATCAACATCGGCAAGAGTACCAACACCAAAGAAATAACAACCGACTAGCCTTGTCGACTCGCTGGAGAGCCGAGAGTACGAATCACCATTTTCGTGGACGTAGCAGCTGGGACAAAAACTGCGAGGAAAATCCTCCTCGCGGCAACCATGAGAAAACGTCCAAAATTGATCCGTCGAAGTAGGACGTCTCATACCTAGAGAAATGTAATTTTTCAACGCCACGATTGACGCCGGAAAGGAGATCTCGTCGTCGAACGAAAGACCGAAGATCACTCCCATGACATTTTCATTGAGTGGAAAGCAACAAGAAGACGAGTGAAAATCCTAACATAATCCACTGAAAACACTATTTCTATTGGAAACTCCACGCATCTCCACTCCTCCCGACATTGACAAAACCCACCACGGAAGGGTAAACCGATCTATGGAGGAGGCTAAAGTGAAGGTGGCTAGGGTTTTTATAGAGGCGGCAGTTGTCTTCTTACGCGTGCCCACAAAAATATATTCTTAATTCTATGTTGATAAATGAAGTTGAGGGTTGGACGTGGATTTAACCATGTTTTAATGTTGTGTGCCAAAAAAATCCGCAAGCTCCTCAAATTATGAGTGTTTTATCGGCCCGTAGGCTATCAAAAAAAAAACCCCTAAACTTTTCTAGCAAAAACTACTGAAACAACAAATAGTGTTTTTTTATAGTGAATTAATTTTTTTATTATAGTTATATATCCAGCGCTAGTCATAACCTGCAACGAACTGACCCGAGAAAATAGAGGATTTTGCATTAGCTACGGAAACGTAATCAAATTTCTAGAAAAAGTCCATTAAGTGGTACAACGCAATCCACCATAGGCTTGATAGTCTTGCTCAAAATACTATACACCTTATATGAAGAAAATGAAGTAGTATTCGAGGGTAATCTTTTTAAGTGGGTCCATTTTGCCAGGTACCTTTAGTAAACTGCTTGAAGTCGAGGCATGTGGCGGGTTGAACTTGGATGAATGAATGGTTCAAGTTATATCGGGGAAAAAACACGAGTTGAAAGAAATCCCTAGTTTGACATTCTTATGGTAGTTACGTTATTTAACAAGATTTCATCAAGATTATCTCATTTTGTAATATTTTGACACATTTTAGTCCTTTTAAATAGTAAAACTAATACTTAGGTGGGTCCCTTCGGTCAAGTGTATGGGGCATGTCAGGCTCGGAGAGGAAAACCCATAAGAAGGAAAACCACATGTCTGGCTACAGCTGTGCATGGGCAGTCCGGCCCGAAAATCCCGGGCCGGGCGTGGTCGGGCTTGCACTTCGGGCCGAGCTCGGGCCTGAAATTTGAGCCCGAACGTTGGGCCGCTCGGGCTTTCATTTTTGTGTGTTTTAGCTTGGTCAGGCTGGGCCAGGCTTTTACATGTTAGGACCAGGTTTGGGCATGAATAACAGGCCCGACAATCGAACCGAGTCGGGTCGGGCCAGGCCGGGCTCGGGCTTTCATTTTTGCGTGTTTTAGCTTGGTTGGGCCGGGTCTGGCTTTTTACACGTTCGGGCCGGGTTTGGATTTGAATTACAGGTCCGACAGTTGGACCGGGTTAGGCCTAACTTTTTACTACCGGGCCCGAACTTTGCCCAGGTGTATGTCCAGCACACCACATGTACCTCAACGTCGGGACCCATCAATGAAAACGGTTACAAAATCTTTGAACGGGTCAAAGTTGGACAAACAATTCATTAAATATGGCCTCCTAGATGAAATATGTCAAGTGGGGGTGATTAAGATAAACAAAAATTGTGAAACGTGGCGATAAAACACTAAATTTCACGATCGGAATTCGTTAGTTCATGAGAGCTGGGTGAATTTAGTGAATGCCAGGACATGGAAAATCAGAATATATCCTCAAATAGTACAACGACGGTTAGCAATAATTCACGCTTTAGTAGTAGTAGCGACGTTGGCCCAAAGCGTGAGTGAAAGCAGATTCAGTTAACCTCTTGTTTGGAAATTAGAACCATACATATGGTGTGGCTTTCGTGTTGTAAGCTCGCTGGACTATCCACTTTTAGGGAAGCAGAAAGGGACCCTTTTGGTGGTAGCAATTGTTTTTCCCCATATGGCGATAATAGAAGCCCATTGTAGGACGGTGCAAGACCGGCAGTAGTGCGCATGCTGATGCTGCATTTTGTTGGGGAAGAAAAGAAAGGGTGCACCTAACCATTCCTTGTTCCATGGTAGTGGCACTCGTAGCGCGTTCATCAGCGGGTATCCTGAGTTCCTGACTTCACGTTTTTTTTTTGAAAGGTCATCGGGTGAAACCACCTGGCTGCTATTGATTAACTGGAGTACAAGAAGATCCTAAGAAATATAAGAATTACAAAGGGGTATAGGAAATAAGCATAGAGGACCCTAGAGGAAAAGCGAAAATGCGATCAAGTCCTCCATCCTCCTCCTCTAGATCGAGCTCCACCAACGGACTGCGACATCGTCGCCGGGGAACAAGCCACTTGGAGACGAAGCACAGGAGAAGCACCGTTGGTCGGAGCAAAGCAGCGGCGGAGCGACAACCCTACTGTCTTTTGGTCCGACGCGGAGATAACACGTCGGAGAGGAGCTCCTCAACGAAACCGTCGCCACCAGCAATCGACTCCCGCAGCCAAACCACCACCATGTGGCTTGATCAAGTGAGAGAGAGAGCCTGCAGCGTCGAGGACAGCGTCAGCAGCTAGAGGGAGAAGCACGGGCTGCATAGCATCTCCCACCCCCTCGCCTCCATGGCCGGTCAGGTCGGAAGGAAACCAAGCAGTCCGCCTCCATGCCCACCTCCCCCGCCACCATGGCCGGCCAAAGAGGCAATCTTCTTCTTCAGCTGCTGACTCCTAAGCGCCTTATCAAGGGCCTAGCCGCCGGCAAGCTCCAGTCCAAGATCCACCACGGATCTGGAGGGAGGTAGCATGCGACAAGCCAGATGGTGCCGCACCAGAGCACCAACAGGCACACAGCCCCTGCCACCACCAGATCGAGCCTCGAGGACGACGTACTCCGGCCGATCCCCCTTGCCACCAAGGCCGGCCAGGAGTCATCATGACAAGCTCGAGAGGAGGAGCGAGAGCCTTATTAAGGAGGTCAGTCAAGGTAGAGGCACCTTGGACTCCGACCGCCGGAGCAACAAGGAGCGCCTCCAGCACACAGCCAGCCCTAGATCTAGCCGGGAAACCAGAGCTTCACCTCCACAAACTAACCGGCAAACCGCCGGGAACTACTCATATCCTAATAAAACTACTCCGGCTCCTCCCCTCCGCCACCTCCGGCCGGCATCACCGCCGGAGGGGCTCGGGTTCAGGCCGGTCTTCTCATAATCGCCTCTGGCTACTGTAGCAGAGAGGGAGGGGAGACTATCTTCTCTGTGACTTCACGTTCACGGAGCCCATTCTGTCCAAGTCGTCATCCGGAACTTTCCCAGGAAAACATGAGCCAACAATTATAAAATTGTGTACAGTAGTGAACTTGTAGTCCATCCAAAGGTGCAAATATGACGAGTCGTGTTGTACGGAGTAGATGAAAAGGGTAGAGGACCGGGACAAGCACGATGGCTGTGACTGGTTGAGGGCGTGAGGCCGCCATGTGGTACCGGAGTCTTCCGTGTGACATACAGTAAGAGCATCTCCACTCGTCCTCCCGAACAGGCCCCCGGCGAGCGTTTTTTCCATCCGGACGGCGTAATTCGGCCCAGTCGCGCCCCCGGTTCCTCGTTTTCGTCCGGATTTGGGCCTAAATCCATCCGGCGATCCCACGCCATCCCCGGCCCCCGGGAGCGCTCGGGACTCCGACGAAACGAAAGCGCGCGTGGCCCCAACTTGTCGGCGACAATGGCCTCCGATCTACTGCGCAAAACCCTCGTCTTCCCGATCTACGGCAAAACCCTCGTCTTCCCGATCTACGGCAATACCCTCGTCGAACGAAAGCTTTGAACTCTCAAGTGGTGCAACATAGATAGATTATATATATATTTCGAATATAATTCGAATAAACATAAAAATTACATATAAAAACTTTAAAACTAAACTACTTCTTCTTCTTCTTAGAAGGCCCCGCCTCATCGTCGTCGCGGCGACGCTTCCGGCTCGTCACCTCGTCGGAGGAAGTTGAGTCCTCCTCGTCGTCGTCCTCACACGCCTCTTCGTCCTCCTCCTCCCCGCTCCTCCTCCCGCTCCTCGCTCCTCCTCCTCTTCCTCGGCCTCTTCCTCGGCCTCGCTCCTCGGCCTCGCTCCACGGCCTCTTCGTCCTCCTCCTCGTCGTCCCACTCATCCTCGCTGGCCGGCGGGGGAATCGTCGCTGCCGGACGATGCACTCGGATCCCACCAATGGCGCCATCCAGGCGGCTTCCCTCGCCGTCGCGTGTCCGATGGCCAAGAGATGTCGCTCATGGTTGACGGAGGATGGTGACGAGAGAACAGATGAATGGCGTCGGCCGTCGGAAACCGTATATGTAGGTCTCTCGACGAAAGAGAGCGCCGGTTGCTCTTCCGCGGAGTTCGTGCTCCATTACGGCGGTTCTCGCATCGAGGCCACTTCGACCGTTCCCGACGAGTCGTTTCGGCTCTCCGCCCACTTCGCGACGGTTCAATGCGGCGAGGGAACTCGACGATTGCCCTTCCCGGTGACCGCGCCGTCGCTATGCACGCGGTGGGTGCGCGTCCATGGGCTCGCGGCTGGAAAAATGGGCCTCCCCAGGCAAAAAACTACATCCATCCGGCGCTAAATTTCGCCGGATTTGGGCGTGGGGAGCCCAAACGAGTGGGGATGCTCTAAGCTCGACTGCAGTCCACGCGCCCAAGCACCTTCGCCTGTCAGCGCACATGGCCCGCATCGGCAGCGATGATTTTTGTATGAAAAGAAATTTTAACTTTGTTTTAATTTGCCAAACCTTTTTCAGGCTTCTTAATTTTTGTTTGTTTGAGGAACACAGTACAAACGCAGACGCTCACATACACGCGCATACACTCACCTCTATAAATACACACACGCACATCTTACCCCTATGAGCTCCTCTGAAAGACTAAGTCGGTGGATTGGATCTTTAAAGTGACGAAGTCATCACAGGCCTCTCGCTATCAACAAGAACGTTGCCTCCCGCTAAATGAATATTCGGCATTTATGAAACATACAGATATCAAACCTGAGGTTTGAACTCACCTTCGTAACCACCCAAACTCAGGTTGGTTCTCAAATTTTAAATATTTAAATCGCTGCACATGCGGTGACAGAAAAGTGTCGCTAAACTTTATCATATTGTAGTAGGTACAAGCAAGTTTTATCATCATAAGTTTGCATGATTTACTCAATTTCGGCACATGAAAAATCAAATTATATCCTGAAATAGTATACCGCGCGCGCTTAAGTAGAGTAGTGCTGACTTTCGTCAAATCGTGAGTAGAAGCAGATTCAGTTAACCTTGTTGAGAACCATATGGTATGGCTTTCGTCTTGTAAGCTCGCTGGACTATCCACTTTCAGACAAGCAGGACGAGACCCTTCTCCTTTTTCCGGTGCCGCGATAAAACCAACCGACGTAGGACGGTGCAAGACCGGTGGTAGTGCGCATGCTGATGCTGCATTTCTGGCAGGAAAATGAAGAGCGCACTTAACCATTCCTTGTTCCACGGTACTACTAGTGGCATTCGTAATAATCACGTTATAATCCAATGGCATTATGTAGCCGCGCATGTTTGTCCCGCGCCACCCAACAGCTCCTTTCCGTCGGCATACAAAATTGGAACACCTTTTGCCCATTTTAAATATTCGAGAGCAATGTTTCAGATGGGTCCCTACAGGCGAGTCAGACTCAGAGGCGAAAACTATGAGGATGAAAACCACATACTCCCACCACACCGATTTATAGATCATGTACGTATTTCTAGATTATTTATTTGGCCATAGTAATATAAGTGTACAACACGGAAGTTATATCATTAGAAAGTTTAACGTATTAAGTCGGTTAAATTTATGTTTGATGCATACATGTAAGATCAATAACCCGGTATGGAGATAATATGTGGTATTCTGGCATCTCACGTGTGTACAATACAGGGCCCCACCAATAGAACATTCACGAAATCTTTGAACGGGTAATAGATAGCAAACCAGTGAGCGTGGCAAGTTGGATGAAATCTATTAAATGGGTATAATTAACATAAAAAAATTCAAATAAACAAGAAGATATATAAAGCAAAATTCACCAGAAAATGTCCTGGTTCACGAGAAGCCCGCTTGTTAGCTTGGAGTTATTACTATTATTATTATTGAACGGTATTTTGGCGAAGAAGGTAAAATATGGTGAGAGCTTAGTAGGTCTAGAGAGTAGAACACGGCGATGGCGAAAGGAATGATATAAACAGGCTAAATTTATCATCTTGTGCTATAGGTAGAGGAAAACTCTATCATCATGCATTAGCTTGTGCATGATTTACTCAATTTCAGCACGTGGAAAATCAAATTGTTTCCTGAATTAGTATATACCGCGCTTCAGTAGAGTACATATCGATAACTGACGCTTTAGTAGTACCAACTTTCGGCAACGTGTTTTTTAAGCAGATTCAGGTGACCTACTCGAGGAGAAGCAGATCGTGTGAGTTTCGTGTCATAAGAGCATCTCCAACAGGCGCGCTATATCGCGGCGCGCTAAAACCAAGAATCCGCGCGCGGTAAACAGATATGGCGCGCTGTGCCGTTTTTTCCTCCGCCGGGCGCGGCAAAATACAGCGCGTGCGCGCGCAGGAAAAATGGTCCTCCGCCGAGCGCCGCAAAATACAGCGCGCGCGGCGCGGAAAACAGATTTCTAGTCTATTTTACATTCACAATTCATGAAAGAAATGACACAATTCATGAAATAAATGACACAAAGTGCAACAACATCACATAGTTCAACAAGGACACACAAAATGACGTAGTTCAACAATGACACACGACATATGGTTCAAATGGACAAAGTGAAACAATGCATATCACAAATGCCGCATCATCCATGGTTCAAATAGGCGGCTTCATCGTCATGCAAGAACGAGGATCCAACATTCATTGTCTCCATGAATGCCGCATCATCCACTCTACATTGCAATGAAATTCATTACCATCGGCTAGGTATGCATCTAAACCACAATTCGACAAAAAGAAGTGTTTTTTACCTCTCGGGCATTTCACCATCCACCATATGTGCGCCGCGCGTGTTGCGCGACGCGAGGCGTCGGCCGGGTCGGCGGAGGAGGAGGAGGAGAAGGCGCCCGGTTCGGCCGCCGGAGGAGGAGGCCGTCCGGCGGGGACGGCGCCTTCGCTTCTTCGGTGGCGCGACGGCGGCGGGGCCGACGTGAGGCCGTTTCGTTGACGGCGCCTTCCCCTCCTCGCGCGCGGGCCGCGCGCTGCCGGTGCCTCGCGCGGCCATCCGCGCCGCGGCGCGGCCGCTGCGTGTAGTGCCCGCGCGCGGCGGGACGAGCAGCGCGCCGCGCGACAGCCCGCTGGGTTCCCGCGTCGGCGCCGCCGCTAGGGTTTGGCGCCGGCGCGCGGCGAGTGGCGGCGGCGGCGGAGGGTGTGACAGAGTAGGGAGGGCTCGGCGGGTTGTCGGAGGGGTCGTCCATCGTCGGGATCGCCGGCGGCGCGCGGAGACGACGGATTGGGCTCGGGCAGCCGACGCGGGGAGGAAGTTTCGCGCGCGGGGATTTTTCGCGGTTGGACGAGCGATGCCGCGCGCTGTAGCCGACGCGCCGCGATATGCCGCTCCGGATCAGTGCAAAACGCCGCGCGCCCTAAAAATTTTACAGCACCGCGCCGTTTACCGCGCCTGCTGGAGCGCCTGATTCTGTCCCGCGCGCGCTATATCGGACGTTTTTATGCCGCGCGGCCTATATAGCGCGCCTGTTGGAGATGCTCTAAGCTCGCTGGACTATCCAATTTTAGGCAAGCAGGATGAGACCCTTGTCTTTTTTTTTTCGATACTGCGATAAAACCAGCCGACGGTAGAACGGTGCAAGACCGGTAGTAGTGCGTAGATGCTGCGTTTTGTTGGGGAAGAAAAGAAAGATTGCACCTAACCATTCCTTGTTACCCCACGCGGTATTGGCGCTCGTAATCACGTCGATCTAAGCTAAAGGCGCGCGCATGTTTGTCCCGCGCCACCCAACGGCTCCTTCTTCCCGTCGGCATACAAAATTGGAATGGAATTCCGCGGCAGCTGGCCATGCGCAAAGGATGGGCGCACGGTTGGTAGCAGCCAGCCACAGTCCCACTCCGCTGAGTAATCGCGCGCGCGCGCCTCCGTGCTGCCAGCGGCTCACCGACGCGAGTTGAATGCAATGAGGGTCCCGCTTGGCACCTGGGCCCACCCGTCATGTGCGCATGTGGCGTCGGGAAAGACGACGGCAGCGTGCACGTGCACGTGCGGGCCGCGGTGGCGTGGGTTCTCGCTGCTGGCTTTGCCAGACTGGCAGGCCGCGGCCGGCATCATTGGGAGCTCGCCACTCGCAAGCTTGAGCTGATGCCATCGCTCCATACTTCCTACGGAGTACAAGAAAAGCTCGAATCAATGTCACGGTTCGGTCGGACGGGCAGGCGGAGAGTACAAGGTCCGGCCGGTGCGTGCCTGACTTTGTACCGTGGCGCGCGTAATCGTCCCATCAGGCTTCTACAACTGTCGGTCCAGTTTGAATCTTCGATCGATAGGTTCGGTTGGGCGCGCAAGCAGGCGGAGAGGACAAAGGTCCGGCCTCCGGCGTCGCGTGGTGCGCCTACCTGACATTGTAGCGTGGCGATCGACCAACCTGAACCACCCGACGTCATCGTCGATGCTTCTTCCGGAACTGTTGTTCCTGCTGCTGCTGCACTGCTTCTTGTCGCTTTTACTCGTCGCAGGGTGGCCAAGCCAGTTATACCGCCACGTCTTCATCGGTGGACCGTGGACAAGTATTTTTTTGCACACCAAACTGCACATAACAAGACCAATGCACGCTAACTAATCTGCCAAAGTTCACAAATAATTGGAGCAGCCGTCGTGAAAACCATCGCTTTTTCGTGATATTAAACCAAACTTTGGCAAAAATCTCCAAACCCCTTCAAAAACACGGCAAGTTCAACTAATCGAAACGATATGATACACTGCTCTATATCTAGAAAAATTGTTGTGCGGAGACAAAGGGAGTAATAACTATTTTGAAACATCGGTGGTGCGGCCTTTGACCGTTTTGTCACTTTTTTTTTCCAGAAGATTCAATAGGATTTGGTGAAATTTCTGAACTATTTAAGAGAATTTTATATGTTACAGCGAATGAAAAAAATATGAGCTAAATGATCTGATTTCTTTGAAACAATTTAGACTAGCCATTTGGAAATTCCGTCAGATTACTTGACCAAAGTTTTTGAAATAATATGGACTTATCCTCGTGACATGCCGACAAGAAATGCCGCATCATCACATACACGAGGGCTGTTGTCGTCCGCGGTAAATCAGTTTAATTATCTGGTGATTCCTCGTCCGACGAGAAATTTGACATGGATGAAGGCGGGGACGTTGCTATGATTTTAGCATTGCACAATAATAAGCGGCTGAACCACGGTGGTTTCGTTATTTGCCGTGAGAGGCTGCGGAGGGGCGATAATTGATGGGCACAATAGGTTGATGCTCAACTACTTTATTCCTAATCCAGAGTATCCTGGACAAATACTATCGACAAGATGTGTCGACAAGATGTGTCGAGACTCGAGAGAGCATGCAAAATTTTGTAAGCCCAGTTCACTATTATGACATGCCCGACTAGACTTTGGGATCAAGAGGTATTTTTGACTTTGGCATGATTACTCACAACCTGATCGTTGAGAACGAGAGTGGAAAAAATTTAGACTATGGCTCCCACGAGTTGATCGGATAACAGGTGCGGCCGCAAAGGAGGTAAGACCAAATTTCCGCTTTCTTGACTTGTACTATGACATTCGAGATTCCGATGTGCACGAAGATATTCATAATGATCTCGTCAAAGAGTGTTGATTTGGCCAACAAAACCACTGGTTCATCTTGTATGTGTCGAAATTTGAGTGGACGTGTGTTGATTTGTGTACTCCGTGATGAAGTACCTATGTAATAAATGATGAATTATTTATGTGTGGTGTAACAATCAAGTAATATTTAAATTTTATTTGTTTTAGATTCAGTTTGAGATGGGTTCGATATTTCTTTTTCATATTTGTTTGCAATTGTGAACAAAAGAGTCATCATCCAAAATTTTGGTACTGCACTATTTTACATCATCGGGTGCACTAAATTTTGTGCCCTAAAACCCAAAACAAATGATCTAAAACATTTTTAGGTGCCCTATTTTACATCATTTTTAAAGGTTAGCCGATATACATTTTGTACAAGATAGTTAATTAGGCAACAATACATGCTCCGGCTCAATGCCGAAACAAGAGGTAACACACCGTATCTACTAATTATGCAGTACGAGAACTGCTTCTAATTAACCACATATATAGGAGAATAGATGATAATCATGTTCATGCCATGAATGATCTACGGAACATATACTCTAGGGATCCCCATACTCTACGGATGCTCATGCTCATAGTACTCTGTGTCCAGATGTGAATAATAGCAGGAGGGGCGGAATTGAATCACAGCAGGAGAAGCTGTCACCAACGCCTCTGTTATCTTCTTACTTAACCAGTCCTTCTCCCTCCTGGTTCGTGGATAGTATCTCGAAGGCCTGCTTTTATTACATCAGAACTTGCATAACTTTCTGCCGTGTAGAGATATCTCATGGATATTCACCGCTACTTTCATGACGCACCTGACGTAGCTCGTGAAGGTGCCACCGGACTCAAAGCCGTGGATGGTTAGCTTAACCAGATTGTTGTGCTTGAAATCGGCAACAGATGGCTCCCACTTCACATCTGTTTTCTTGGGTAAATTTTCTTGCGAATCCGTTAGGCACTTATGATCCGATACTGTGATGCAAAGCTCCTGTAAGGATGGTGCAGCTTCAAGAATGGACAATGTCCAAGCAATACCATATTTTTCGGGAATATTGTCCAGATTCAGAAACAATAGTTTGTTAAGGAGAGGCGCGAGCAACTTGCCAGATTCTTGGTGAAGCCAAACCTGGGGCAGGAAAAACAAATTAACATAAGTGCAAATGCATGAATTTCATCCTGAAATAATACAGAAAAAGTCGCTTAACTTAGTATTATAACATACTACCTTCGTTACATATTAACTATCGCATATTTTTCGAGATACGCATATATCTTAGATACATGCGTTTCTAGATAAATTTGTAACAGTTAATATGGAACAGAGGATAGTGCTACGTAACCAACATAGAGTGAGAATGGGCAAAATGGATGGAGTGAGTACCTTTCGACGTTGAAAATCGAGATGCAAATCGATTATCGAGGGGACATTTACAAGCAGTTGGCTTAGCTTGATGGTATCGTTTGCATCATCAGCATATCCGTTAGCTAGGCTTAGATTCGAAAGCCGGGGGACAAAACCAAGAACCAGCGGATTATTATAATGCCAATACCTAAAGCACATTCGTTGGAGCTTTGGCACATAGTTCAGCTCTACTGTACCGAAATACCCATCGGTGATGTCGAGCTCGATAAGTCGAGCGTGTTCTACTTGCAGCACCGAACGGACTCCTGCATCGCACAAGATAAGAGACAACGACTCGAGCCGCTTGCAAGTGCTCAGGATATTTGGTATGCCTGACTCACCGAACCTCATATTTTGCAGATGCAACCGTGTGAGACCAATGCAACCGTGTGAGACCACCAAATGCATCAGGACACTCGCCAATAAAAGCATTGAACTGATTCGCGAAGTAGATGATATCAACCTTCAGAGTGCAATTGTGATAACACTTGGTCGTCAGGATCTCGAACTCTGCCGCTTCAATCTTCCGTCTCGCCATGGCAAGGGCGACGGATCTGCCGATCTTGAGATGGTCGTCGCCTCTCATGATGAACTTGAGCTTCAGGTTTCGGATGGGGATCTGCGGAGACCTCGCGGTAAGGATCCTGTCGGTCACGTCGGCTACGACGCCATTCTTTCGGACCAGTTCGCGGGCGCCCAGGACGATGACGATTTGCGAGAGCATGGTGAGGAGCCTGAGCGTATTCTTGGAGGCGACGCAGGTCCTGACGGCGTCGAGGGTGCCCACCCTCTCCAGGATGTTGAGCAACACGTCGTCGGGCAGCTCAAGTTCCTGTCGACATTCAGCAGCTGCATTCCGTCAGGAAGGGAATCAGTATCCCATGATGATAAATCGATATACTGATTGAATTAGCAGGATTGAACCGAACGAGGCAATGACGACTTACATCAGGGCGGCGGCCGCCCCCAACGTTGTCGAGCTTCATGGCGATCCGATCTCAAGAACCAACGGAGTAGGCAACTGCCGTCGACCGCGAAGATCGGATGCAAAACTGGTCGGTGGAACGACGATCCTTCCGCCGTGCGAGGATCGGCCCAATCGTCGACGCCCTGGGCTGAGGGCTGAGGTAGGCTGTAGTTGATCGCCTGAGTATATATAATCACGCACGAGATGCAAACGTATAAAAGCATACGGCTCCGTTTCAAATACGAACCGGACTGACCCCGTCCTTCTTCGGACCCGACTACGCATCGGCACGGATTTTCCCCAACTCATCGAACAAGTTGGATGCATTTTGTTTTCGATAAAGGAACAAATTGGATCATTGGATGCATGCAACCTATTTTACACTACCGCAGAAGCAGACAGGCGTAGAACCACTCCCCCCGTGTCGCACCCCAGGCGGCACCGGGGGCGAAACCCAGCACCGCCCTCGACCTCCTCCTTACCGGCCGACCTCGCCGCCGCTGCTGCCGGCCTTAGCGCCGCGGTGGCGGCGGCCCCCCGCTGCCAAATGGTGCCGGGGGTGGCTCCTACCTCGGGGTAGCGCGCGCGGGCGTCAGGCTTGGCTGGGGCGACGGCGGCGGTTCGCGGGCGCAGGGAAGCCGGAGCGGCGGCTCCGGGACCGTGGGGTGGCGGATCGGGGGCCTGCACGCCCGGATCTGATGGGGAGGCGGGCCACGGCGGCGGCTCGGCAGATGCGGCGGCGCTCGGGCCATGTGGATGGCCGGGCGGCGATGCGCGCGGTTCCCGGCCGACGTGCGGTGCGGGATGATCCCCTCGGTGGCGGAGGGGGTGGCAGCGACGCGGCAGGACCGGCGGGTGGACCGGCACCATGACGGGTGCATCGTCGGCATCACTTCCGGCGGCGGCCGTGCGGGCCCGCTCGGGCCTGATCTGGCTGTGTGCGGCCGCGTCCCTGATGCGCTGCGCCGTCGCGTGCTGCTGCGGTGCCTTGGCAGCGGCAGGATATGGTGGCTCCGGTCGGTCGTCTCGTGTCTGGCCTGCCGTGTGCGTCGAGGGGGAGCTCGTCGGACTTTAGTCCGCTGTGGCTCCCGGATGCCGGAGCAGCGGCTCCGGACAGTGGTGGCTGACCTCTTTGGTGAGGTCATTTGGTTTCCATGGCAGGCTATGGGGTGGCCCGCTGTGGTGTGGTTCTGGGCCCCGGCGCTCGCTCCCGCAGGTGGCTGCGACGTTCTCGCCGGGCGCATGGGGCTGGCGTGCGTCGGGCATGGACCGGCTCGGGTTGATCGGCTTGGTCCTTCTTACGGTGGTGGTTGAGCGCAACGTCGAGCTAACGCCTTGCTCCCGTCTCGCGGCCGGGGCGAGACGACGGCGGCGCTTATGGCGCCGCTACCTTCTTGAAGGCGTCGTTGAGGCTGTTGCATGCTCCTCCACTTCGGAAGAGCTCCGGGGGAAACCTCAGATCCCGCCAGGGATCGGACGAGGGTGGCGTCCCGCGTCACTCACCTCTTGAGGCCTCATTCTTGGAGTTGGTACTGACTAGAGGGCTTGCGGAAGACGAAGGTGGTCGGGTGTTCCGGGTGGAGGCTTGCGAGGCAACGACAATGCTGATGACCAAGGGTTGGTGGCGTCAAGACCGTGTTAGTCGGCTCCGTTCCGGCGTGTTCGAATGTCTTCGTGTTGGTCTCCTCTCGCTGTGAAGTCGAAGCCGCCTTTGGGCGGTGTACGATGACCTTTGAGGGGCGGTCTGCTGAAGGTCCTATTCGGCGCGCGCGTCTTGCGCATCTCCTCTCCGAGGCTCCTCTTCAGAATCGGAGCTGCCAGCCTCTACTCGAGGAGCCATCTGTTTGGCATAGGCCGACTTGGGCTTCGCGGTTGTGTAGCTTTTGTGGGTAGCCAGGATGGCTGGGTTTGCCCCTTGGGGGTAGTCGTGGGTTTGGGCTTGGCCCTGTTGTTTGTAGGTTTTTTCCCGGTTTTCTCCTAAAAATCGGGCACCTTCTGCTTAATTAATGGATGAGGCAAAGCTTTTGCCTCCGTTTCAAAAAAAAAAAAAATTACACTACCCTCTAGTCTTCAGCGGCTAAGGGCAGCCCAGCGGTCCGACCCATTTTATCAGGCGAGGCCGGCATGTGCTCTATTTTTATATTCCACATCGTAGTTCCGGTCATGTAGAAACGAGATTTTAAAAGTAGTGCAACATATTGAAATAAATTTAACATAGAAACCGCGAGAAAAAAGATGTTCAAGGTTAAAAGTTACTTTTTCTTAGAAGACTGCGCATCGTCATCCTCACGGAGGCGCTTCCTGCTCGTCACCTCTTCGGAAGAGCTCGTGACGACCGCCGCGTCCAAGGAACTTGCCCTCCCCCCCTCCGACGAGTAGACCTTGGTGTCTTCGTCGTTGGTGCACGCCGGCCCCGCCTTCGCCTTCACCCGGGTCCTTGCCTCCTTCTTTGCCGTTGCCACCTCCTCGGCCGTCTCCTCCACATCCAGCCGTGTCCACCTGGTCTCTTCATCCTCATCCTCTCCTCGTCGTGGCCGTTGTCGGCGACGGCCTCCCCCTCCTCCTACTGGTCGTCCGTCGGTGGGGAGCTAGAGCTGCTCAGCGTGGCAGTTCTATCCCACCAATGTCGCCATCCCGACGGCTTCCCTCGCTACCAGATTCCGATGGGAAAGAGACGTTGCTCATGGAGCCGTTCGTCGTAGAGATGAATGGCAGCAGACATAGGGGTCTTATTGAGTGGGGATGAATGGCGACGCTTATATCGAAGAGGGCTGTGGTTGCTCTTCCGCGGCGGTATATGAGTTTGCGCTCCATTCCGGCGTTTCACGCGTCGATCGACTCGGTTGCCACTCCGGCGGTTGCCCTTCCCGGCAATTGCTGTACTTAAAGTCGCGTCGACTGAGAAGACGCATCGAGCCAGGGTTGCTGTCAGGTGGACAAGTGGGAGAAACGAGCGGTCGCGTGGCGTGACCGCGCAACGTTCACGTAGACGCAAACGTGCCGCATATTGGGGCCGCGTTTACGTCTCCGCAGACAGCCCAATCACTATGCGTCGGGCCACCTGGTTCCTGGCGCATTTTTTAATCACGCGATCGAAAATGGACGCCGTCGCTGATGTCTACGTTCCCCCTCCTTTCCTGTAGACAGTGTTGGGCCTCCAAGTGCAGAGGTTTGTAGAACAGCAGCAAGTTTCCCTTAAGTGGATACCCAAGGTTTATCGAACTCAGGGAGGAAGAGGTCAAAGATATCCCTCTCATGCAACCTGCAACCACAAAGCAAGAAGTCTCTTGTGTCCCCAACACACCTAATAGGTGCACTAGTTCGGCGAAGAGATAGTGAAATACAGGTGGTATGAATAAGTATGAGCAGTAGCAACGGTGCCAGAAAAGTGCTTGCTGGCGTGTAGTTGATGGTGGTAGTATTGCAGCAGTAGTAACACAGTAAAACAGTAAACAAGCAGTAGTAACTCAGCAGTAGTAACGCAGTAGTAGTAAACAAGCAGTAGTAACTCAGCAGTATTTAGGAACAAGGCCTAGGGATTACACTTTCACTAGTGGACACTCTCAACATTGATCACATAACAGAATAGATAAATGCATACTCTACACTTTTGTTGGATGATGAACACATTGCGTAGGATTACACGAACCCTCAATGCCGGAGTTAACAAGCTCCACAATAATGCTCATGTTTTAGTAACCTTTAGTGTAAGATAGATCAACACGACTAAACCAAGTACTAGCATAGCATGCACACCGTAACCTTCATGCATATGTAGGAGGAATAGATCACATCAATACCATCATAATGATAATTAACTCCACAATCTACAAGAGATCATGATCATAGCCTACGACAAGAACCACACGGTGCACACACTAGTCACCTTTACACACGTGCAGGAGGAATAGAACTACTTTAATAACATCACTAGAGTAGCACATAGATAGTAGTGATACAAACTCATATGAATCTCAATGAGATCATTGTATTGAAGTACATGGAAGAGAGATGAACCACATAGCTACCGGTACGGCCCCGAGCCTCGATGGAGAACTACTCCCTCCTCATGGGAGCAGACAGCGGTGATGAAGATGGCGGTGGAGATGGCAGCGGTGTCGATGGAGAAGCCTTCCGGGGCACTTCCCCGTCCGGCGGGTGCCGGAACAGAGCTCTGTCCCCCGAATTGAGTTTCGCGACGGTGGCGGCGCCCACGGAGTCTTTCCGGAGTTTCGTCAATTGGTATAGGGTTTTCCGATCCGGGGGCTTCTTATAGGCGAAGAGGCGGCGCAGGGGGTCAACGGGGGGCCACACCATATGGCGGCGCGGCCGGGAGCCCGGCCGCGCCGCCCTATCATCTCGGGGTCCACGGCCCCCTCCGGCGGCTCTCGGGTGTTCGGATGCTTCCGGAAAAATAGGAACTTTGGCGTTGATTTCGTCCGATTCGAGAATATTTCGTTACTAGGATTTCCGAAACCAAAAACAGCAGAAAACAGAAGCTGGCACTTCGGCATCTTGTTAATAGGTTAGTTCCGGAAAATGCACGAATATGACATAAAGTGTGCATAAAACATGTAGATAACATCAATAATGTGGCATGGAACACAAGAAATTATCGATACGTTGGAGACGTATCGGCATCCCTAAGCTTAGTTCCGCTCGTCCGAGCGAGGTAAAACGATAACAAAGATAATTTCGGAGTGACATGCCATCATAATCTTGATCATACTATTTGTAAAGCATATGTAAAGAATGCAGCAATCAAAACAATGTGTATGACATGAGTAAACAAGTGAATCATAAAGCAAAGACTTTTCATGAATAGCACTTCAAGACAAGCATCAATAAGTCTTGCATAAGAGTTAACTCATAAAGCAATAATTCAAAGTAAAGGTATTGAAGCAACACAAAAGAAGATTAAGTTTCAGCGGTTGCTTTCAACTTGTAACATGTATATCTCATGGATAATTGTCAATGCAAAGCAATATAACAAATGCAATATGCAAATATGTAAGAATCAATGCACGATTCACACAAGTGTTTGCTTCTTGAGGTGGAGAGAAATAGGTGAAGCCGACTCAACAATAAAAGTAAAAGAATGGTCCTTCAAAGAGGAAAAGCATCGATTGCTATATTTGTGCTAGAGCTTTGATTTTGAAAACATAAAGGGAGCATAAAAGTAAAGTTTTGAGAGGTGTATGTTGTTGTCAACGAATGGTAGCGGGTACTCTAACCCCCTTGCCAAACAAACCTTCAAAGAGCGGCTCCCATTTTATTTTATTTTTGGGTGGCACTCCTTCCAACCTTTCATTCACAAACCATGGCTAACTCGAATCCTCGGGTGCACGCTCAACAATCTCATACCATGAAGGAGTGCCTTTTTATTTTAGTTTTATTATGATGACACTCCTCCCAACCTTTGCTTACACAAGCCATGGCTAACCGAATCCTTCGGTGCCGTCCAACAATCACATACCATGGAGGAGTGTCTATTTTTAGTTTGTTAATTTGGGCCTGGGAATCCCATTGCCAGCTCTTTTTGCAAAATTATTGGATAAGCGGATGAAGCCACTAGTCCATTGGTGAAAGTTGCCCAACAAGATTGAAAGATAAACACCACATACTTCCTCATGAGCTATAAAACATTGACACAAATAAGAGGTAATAAATTTTGAATTGTTTAAAGGTAGCACTCAAGCAATTTACTTTGGAATGGCGGGAAATACCATGTAGTAGGTAGGTATGGTGGACACAAATGGCATAGTGGTTGGCTCAAGTATTTGGATGCATGAGAAGTATTCCCTCTCGATACAAGGTTTAGGCTAGCAAGGTTATTTGAAACAAACACAAGGATGAACCGGTGCAGCAAAACTCACATAAAAGACATATTGTAAACATTATAAGACTTTACACCGTCTTCCTTGTTGTTCAAACTCAATACTAGAAATTATCTAGACCTTAGAGAAACCAAATATGCAAACCAAATTTTAGCATGCTCTATGTATTCTTCACTAATAGGTGCAAAGCATATGATGCAAGAGCTTAAACATGAGCACAACAATTGCCAAGTATCACATTACCCAAGACATTTATAGCAATTACTACATGTATCATTTTCCAATTCCAACCATATAACAATTTAACGAAGAGGAAACTTCGCCATGAATATTATGAGCTAAGAACACATGTGTTCATATGAACCAGCGGAGCGTCTCTCTCTCTCCCACACAAGCATGATGTAATCCAATTTATTCAAACAAAAACAAAAACAAAAGCACACAGACGCTCCAAGTAAAGCACATAAGATGTGGCCGAATAAAAATATAGTTTCGGGGAGGAACTGATAATGTTGTCGATGAAGAAGGGGATGCCTTGGGCATCCCCAAGCTTAGACGCTTGAGTCTTCTTGATATATGCAGGGGTGAACCACCGGGTGCATCCCCAAGCTTAGAGCTTTCACTCTCCTTGATCGTAGTATATCATCCTCCTCTCTTGACCCTTGAAAACTTCCTCCACACCAAACTCGAAACAACTCATTAGAGGGTTAGTGGACAATAAAAATTAACATGTTCAGAGGTGACACAATCATTCTTAACACTTCTGGACATTGCATAAAGCTACTGGACATTAATGGATCAAAGAAATTCATCCAACATAGCAAAAGAGGCAATGCGAAATAAAAGGCAGAATCTGTCAAAACAGAACAGTCCGTAAAGATGGATTTTATTAGGCCACCAGACTTGCTCAAACGAAAATGCTCAAATTGAATGAAAGTTGCGTACATATCTGAGGATCACTCACGTAAATTTGCATAATTTTCTGAATTACCTACAGAGAATTAGACCCAGATTCGGGACAGCAAAGAAATCTGTTTCTGCGCAGTAATCCAAATCTAGTACTTACTTTACTATCAAAGACTTTACTTGGCACAACAAAACACAAAACTAAGATAAGGAGAGGTTGCTACAGTAGTAAACAACTTCCAAGACACAAATATAAAACAAAGTACTGTAGCAAAATAACACATGGGTTATCTCCCAAGAAGTTCTTTCTTTTTAGCCATTAAGATGGGCTCAGCAGTTTTAATGATGCACTCGCAAGAAATAGTATTTGAAG
>NC_061509.1:262711569-262745650 GCF_022539505.1 Lolium rigidum
AAAGTTCTAAGGTTGTGTTGTGCTGTTGCCACTAGGGATAAAACATTGGCGCTATGTCCGAGGATGTAGTTGTTGATTACATTACGCACCATACTTAATGCAATTGTCTCGTTGCTTTGCAACTTAATACTCGGAGGGGGTTCGGATGATAACCTCGAAGGTGGACTTTTTAGGCATAGATGCGAGTTGGATGGCGGTCTATGTACTTTGTCGTAATGCCCAATTAAATCTCACTATACTTATCATGTCATGTATGTGCATTGTTATGCCCTCTCTATTTGTCAATTGCCCGACCGTAATTTGTTCACCCAACATGCTTTTATCTTATGGGAGAGACACCTCTAGTGAACTGTGGACCCCGGTCCATTCTTTAATACTGAAATACAAATCTGCTGCAATACTTGTTTTACTCGTTTTCTCTGCAAACAATCATCTTCCACACAATACGGTTAATCCTTTGTTACAGCAAGCCGGTGAGATTGACAACCTCACCTGTTTCGTTGGGGCAAAGTACTTTGGTTATGTTGTGCAGGTTCCACGTTGGCGCCGGAATCTCCGGTGTTGCGCCGCACTACATCCCGCCGCCATCAACCTTCAACGTGCTTCTTGGCTCCTCCTGGTTCGATAAACCTTGGTTTCTTTCCGAGGGAAAACTTGCTGCTGTGCGCATCATACCTTCCTCTTGGGGTTGCCCAACGAACGTGTGAAATACACGCCATCGGTATTGAATATGTACTTATGCACTTTATCTCTTATTAAGTTGCTTGTTGTGCGATAACCATGTTTCGGGGATGCCATCAACTATTCTTTGTTGAATATCATGTGAGTTGCTATGCATGTCCGTCTTGTCCGAAGTAAGAGAGATCTACCACCTTTATGGTTGGAGCATGCATATTGTTAGAGAAGAACTTTGGGCCGCTAACTAAAGCCATGATTCATGGTGGAAGTTTCGATCTTGGACATATATCCTCAATCTCATATGAGAATAATAATTGTTGCCACATGCTTATGCATTAAAGAGGAGTTCATTATCTGTTGTCCATGTTGTCCCGGTATGGATGTCTAAGTTGAGAATAATCAAAAGCGAGAAATCCAAAATGCGAGCTTTCTCCTTAGACCTTTGTACGAGCGGCATGGAGGTACCCCATTGTGACACTTGGTTAAAACATGTGCATTGCAAAGATCCGGTAGTCCAAGCTAATTAGGACAAGGTGCGGGCACTATTAGTATACTATGCATGAGGCTTGCAACTTGTAAGATATAACTTTCATAACTCATATGCTTTATTACTACCGTTGACAAAATTGTTTCATGTTTTCAAAATAAAAGCTCTAGCACAAATATAGCAATCGATGCTTTCCTCTTTGAAGGACCATTCTTTTTACTTTTATGTTGAGTCAGTTCACCTATCTCTCTCCACCTCAAGAAGCAAACACTTGTGTGAACTGTGCATTGATTCCTACATACTTGCATATTGTACTTGTTATATTACTCTATGTTGACAATTATCCATGAGATATACATGTTACAAGTTGAAAGCAACCGCTGAAACTTAATCTTCCTTTGTGTTGCTTCAATGCCTTTACTTTGATTTATTGCTTTATGAGTTAACTCTTATGCAAGACTTATTAATACTTGTCTTGAAGTACTATTCATGAAAAGTCTTTGCTTTATGATTCACTTGTTTACTCATGTCATTACCATTGTTTTGATCGCTGCATTCACTACATATGTTTACAAATAGTATGATCAAAGTTATGATGGCATGTCACTTCAGAAATTATCTTTGTTATCGTTTTACCTGCTCGGGACGAGCAGAATTAAGCTTGGGGATGCTTGATACGTCTCCGACGTATCGATAATTTCTTATGTTCTATGCCATATTATTGATGATACCTACATGTTTTATGCACACTTTATGTCATATTCGTGCATTTTCTCGGAACTAACCTATTAACAAGATGCCGAAGTGCCGGTTCTGTTTTCTGCTTGTTTTTGGTTTCAGAAATCCTAGTAACGAAATATTCTCGGAATTGGACGAAACAAAGACCCAGGGGCCTATTTTGCCATGAACCTTCCAGAAGACCGAAGAGCATACGAAGTGGGGCCACGAGGTGGCCAAACCACAAGGCGGCGTGGCCAAGGGGGGGCCCGCGCCGCCCTGTGGTGTGGGCCCCTCGGCAGCCCCCCGACTCTGCCCTTCCGCCTACTTAAAGCCTCCGTCGCGAAACCCCTGAGGCGAAAAAACCACGATACGGAAAACCTTCCGAGACGCCGCCGCCGCCGATCCCATCTCGGGGGATTCCGGAGATCTCCTCCGGCACCCTGCCGGAGAGGGGATTCATCTCCCGGAGGACTCTACACCGCCATGGTCGCCTCCGGAGTGATGAGTGGGTAGTTCACCCCTGGACTATGGGTCCATAGCGGTAGCTAGATGGTTGTCTTCTCCTCATTGTGCTTCATTGTTGGATCTTGTGAGCTGCCTAACATGATCAAGATCATCTATCCGTAATACTCTATGTTGTGTTTGTCGGGATCCGATGGATAGAGAATACCATGTTATGTTAATTATCAAGTTATTACATATGTGTTGTTTATGATCTTGCATGCTCTCCGTTACTAGTAGAGGCTCTGGCCAAGTTTTGCTTTTAACTCCAAGAGGGAGTATTTATGCTCGATAGTGGGTTCATGCCTGCATTGACACCTGGGACGAGTGACGAAAGTTCTAAGGTTGTGTTGTGCTTGTTGCCACTAGGGATAAAACATTGGCGCTATGTCCGAGGATGTAGTTGTTGATTACATTACGCACCATACTTAATGCAATTGTCCGTTGCTTTGCAACTTAATACCGGAAGGGGTTCGGACGATAACTCGAAGGTGGACTTTTTAGGCATAGATGCGATTGGATGGCGGTCTATGTACTTTGTCGTAATGCCCAATTAAATCTCACTATACTTATCATGCCATGTATGTGCATTGTTATGCCCTCTCTATTTGTCAATTGCCCGACTGTAATTTGTTCACCCAACATGCTTTTATCTTATGGGAGAGACACCTCTAGTGAACTGTGGACCCCGGTCCATTCTTTTAATACTGAAATACAAATCTGTCGCAAGTACTTGTTTTATCGTTTTCTCTGCAAACAATCATCTTCCACACAATTCGGTTAATCCTTTGTTACGGCAAGCCGGTGAGATTGACAACCTCACTGCTTTCGTTGGGGCAAAGTACTTTGGTTGTGTTGTGCAGGTTCCACGTTGGCGCCGGAATCTCCGGTGTTGCGCCGCACTACATCCCGCCGCCATCAACCTTCAACGTGCTTCTTGACTCCTACTGGTTCGATTAAACCTTGGTTTCTTACTGAGGGAAACTTGCCGCTGTGCGCATCACACCTTCCTCTTGGGGTTCCCAACGGACGTGTCAACTACACGCATCAGGCGCATTGGTATAAATTACTGGATAATGGGGATTCTCTTGAATGGAATGATATTGTGCCCCGGTTTTATTCTAAGTTCTATCCTCCAAGTGAGATTCACAAAGATCGGAATCGCATATATAATTTTTGGCCTCATGAAGGAGAAAGTATTGCCCAAGCGTGGGGGAGATTGAAGTCTTTAATGCTCAAATGCCCCATTCATGAGCTTCCTGGTAATATTATTATTGATAATTTCTATGCAAGACTTTCTTTTCAAGACAAGACCTTGCTGGATACTTCTTGTTCTGGATCATTTACACGCAACAAGGAAGAGTTTAAAAGGGACCTTCTTAATCGGATCCAAGAGAATACTGAAGGATGGGAGAACGACAAGGATAGAGAATCAGGTATAATTTATGATTATAAATGCATTGAGGCTTTTATGGATACTGATAAATTTTGTAATATGAGTGCTACTTATGGTCTTGATTCTCAAGTTGCTGCAAATCTTTATAAAGCTTTTGCTTCTCATTATGAATTGCCTAAGAAGAACTTTGATAAGTATCATGAACCGTATAAAGATAAAATTGATTCATCTATAAATAAATGTGTTGTAGTTGAAACTGTTGATCATGTTATTCCTGAAGCCTATATTGAAAAAACTCCTTTCCCTGCTAAAATGAAAGAGTACTCTGTTATAAATAGTGCGGTTCATAAAAGTGAAAAGAAACCTATAGAACTCCGAAGAACAAATAAAAGTTGAACCTGTTGTTGCAATTGTTAAAGATCTTGTGACTCGAAAATGTGGAAGATGGTCATATTATTTTCTCGTGAAGATGCTTCTAATATTGTTTCGCATCCTAATAAGTCTAGGAAAGCTAGTGTTCCTATGCTATCCGTTAGAATTGGTGATCATTGTTATTATGGATTATGTGATATTGGTGCAAGTATTAGTGCTATTCCTTATGAGCTTTACACGGAGATTATGCACGAAATTGGTTCTTGTGAACTTGAAGATATTGATGTGGTTATTCGGCTGGCTAATAGAGAAACTATCTCTCCAATTGGTATTATTCGAGATGTTGAAGTTCTATGTGGTAAGATTAAATATCCTGCTGACTTTTTGGTACTTGGTTCTGCTGCTAGTAAATATTGTCCTATCATTTTTGGTAGACCTTTTCTAAATACATGTGGAGCTATTATAGATTGCAAGAAAGAGAAAATTTTGACTAAATTTGCTGGTGAATCTTATGAGTTTAACTTCTCTAAATTTACCAAAACTCCTTATAAAATTGATTCGCCTAATAGTGATTTTAAAGTTGAACAGTGTGCATCTATTGCTCTTGCTCCTAATAATACTTTGCAGCAGCATTTGGAGAATAGTGAGAGTGAAGTTTTTAGGGAAGAAAGAAATGAGCTTGATGAAATTTTCCTTCGTCAACCTATTCTTAAGCATGATTTACCGGTGGAAGATTTGGGTAGAACACCACCACCAAAGGAAGATCCTGTCTTCGATTTAAAACCATTGCCTGATAATCTTAAATATGCTCATATTGATGATAAGAAAATATATCCTGTTATTATTAGTTCTAAGCTTTCAGAGTTTGAAGAAGAAAGGTTATTGGAAATACTGAAGAAACACCGAGGTGCTATTGGCTATACTCTTGATGACTTGAAGGGGATTTCTCCCTCTATTTGCCAACACGCCATTAATATGGAAGATGATGCGAAGCCTGTTGTTGAACCCCAGCGTCGTCTAATTCCTAAAATGAAGGATGTGGTAAGAAATGAGGTATTAAGACTCCTTGAAGCTGGTATTATATATCCTATTGCTGATAGTAGATGGGTTAGTCCTGTGCATTGTGTTCCTAAGAAAGGAGGAATGATTGTTGTGCCTAATGATAATGATGAGCTCATACCTCAAAGAGTAGTTGTAGGTTATAGAATGTGCATTGATGATCGAAAAGTTAATAAGGTTACTAAGAAAGATCATTACCCTTTGCCTTTTATTGATCAAATGTTAGAAAGGTTATCTAAAAATACTCATTTTTGCTTTCTTGATGGTTATTCTGGGTTTTCACAAATTGCTTGTTAAAACTAAAGATCAAGAGAAAACCACTTTCACTTGTCCCTATGGAACTTATGCTTATAGGCGTATGCCTTTTGGTTTATGTAATGCTCCTGCTACTTTTCAAAGATGCATGTCTGCTATTTTTCATGGTTTTTGCGAGAGTATTGTAGAGGTATTCATGGATGATTTTTCTGTCTATGGGAATTCTTTTGATAGTTGCTTGCGAAACCTTGATAAAGTTTTGCAGAGATGTGAAGAAACTAACCTTGTTCTTAATTGGGAGAAATGCCACTTTATGGTTAATGAAGGAATTGTATTGGGACATAAAATTTCGAGAGAGGTATTGAAGTTGATAGAGCTAAAGTTGAAGCCATTGAGAAGATGCCCTATCCTAGGGATGTTAAAGGTATTCGTAGTGTTCTTGGTCATGCTTGGGTTTTATAGGAGATTTATTAAAGACTTCTCTAAGATTTCAAAGCCTCTTACTAATCTTCTTCAAAAAGATGTACCTTTTGTTTTTGATGATGATTGTAAGGAAGCTTTTGAAACTCTAAAGAAAGCCTTAACAACTGCCCCTATAATTGAACCTCCTGATTGGAACTTACCATTTGAAATTATGTGTGATGCTAGTGATTTTGCTGTAGGCGTTGTTCTTGGACAGCGAGTAGATAAAAAACTGAATGTTATTCATTATGCTAGTAAAACTCTTGATGCTGCTCAAAGAAATTATGCTACTACTGAAAAAGAATTGTTAGCTGTAGTCTTTGCTTGTGATAAATTTAGATCTTATATTGTTGATTCGAAAGTTACAATTCATACTGATCATGCTGCAATTAGATACCTTATGACAAAGAAAGATGCTAAGCCAAGGCTTATTAGATGGGTACTTGATGTCTACGTTCCCCCTCCTTTCCTGTAGACAGTGTTGGGCCCCCAAGAGCAGAGGTTTGTAGAACAGCAGCAAGTTTTCCCTTAAGTGGATCACCCAAGGTTTATCGAACTCAGGGAGGAAGAGGTCAAAGATATCCCTCTCATGCAACCCCGCAACCACAAAGCAAGAAGTCTCTTGTGTCCCCAACACACCTAATAGGTGCACTAGTTCGGCGAAGAGATAGTGAAATACAGGTGGTATAAATAAGTATGAGCAGTAGCAACGGTGCCAGAAAATAGCTTGCTGGCGTGTAGTTGATGGTGGTAGTATTGCGAGCGATAGTAACGCGATAGAAACGAGTAAACAAGTGGCGATAGCGATATTTAGGAACAAGGCCTAGGGATTACACTTTCACTAGTGGACACTCTCAACATTGATCACATAACAGAATAGATAAATGCATACTCTACACTTTTGTTGGATGATGAACACATTGCGTAGGATTACACGAACCCTCAATGCCGGAGTTAACAAGCTCCACAATTTGTTCATATTTAAGTAACCTTATAGTGTAAGATAGATCAACATAACCAAATAGATCACATCAATACCATCATAATGATAATTAACTCCACAATCTACAAGAGATCATGATCATAGCCTACGACAAGAACCACACGGTGCACACACTAGTCACCTTTACACACGTGCGGGAGGAATAGAACTACTTTAATAACATCACTAGAGTAGCACATAGATGAATTGTGATACAAAACTCATATGAATCTCAATCATGTAAAGCAGCTCATGAGATCATTGTATTGAAGTACATGGAGAGAGATTAACCACATAGCTACCGGTACAGCCCCGAGCCTTGATGGAGAACTACTCCCTCCTCATGGGAGTAGCAGCGGTGATGAAGATGGCGGTGGAGATGGCAGCGGTGTCGATGGAGAAGCCTTCGGGGGCACTTCGCCGCTCCGGCGGGTGCCGGAACGGAGACTCCTGTCCCCGGATCTTGGCTTCGCGATGGCGGCGGCTCTGGAAGGTTTTCCGTATCGTGGTTCTTTCTGTCGATGTTTTTAGGTCACGACGGCTTATATAGGCGAAGAATCGGAGTCGGAGGGGCCACGGGCTGCCCAGACCATAGGGGGGCGCCCCCCCCGGCCGCGCCGGGGTGTGGTCTGGTGGCCCTGTCCCCCTTCTCTGGCAGTTCTCGTGTGTTCTGGATGGTTTCGGGAAAAATAGGAATCTGGGTCTTGATTTCGTCCGATTCCGAAAATATTTCTTTACTAGGATTTCTGAAACCAAAAACAACAGAAAACGACAAGCGGCCTTTCGGCATCTCGTCAATAGGTTAGTTCCGGAAAACACATAAAAATGATATAAAGTGTGAACAAAACATGTTGGTATTGTCATAAAACAAGCATGGAACATCGAAATTATAGATACGTTGGAGACGTATCAGCATCCCCAAGCTTAGTTCCTACTCGTCCTCGAGTAGGTAAACGATAAAAGATAATTTCGAGGTGACATGCTACCAACATAATCTTAATCATACTATTGTAAAGCATATGAGATGAATGCAGCGATTCAAAACAATGTTAATGCAATGAGTAAACAATTGAGTCATATAGCAAAGACTTTTCATGAATAATACTTTCAAGACAAGCATCAATAAGTCTTGCATAAGAGTTACTCATAAAGCAATAAATTCTTAGTAGAGACATTGAAGCAACACTATGGAAGATAAAGTTTAAGCAGTTGCTTTCAACTTGTAACATGTATATCTCATGGATAGTTGTCAATGCAAAGCAATATAACAAGTGCAATAAGCAAGTATGTAAGAATCAATGCACGAGTTCACACAAATGTTTGCTTCTTGAGGTGGAGAAAGATAGGTGAACTGACTCAACAATAAAAGTAAAAGAATGGTCCTTCAAAGAGGAAAGCATCGATTGCTATATTTGTGCTAGAGCTTTTATTTTGAAAACATGAAACAATTTTGTCAACGGTAGTAATAAAGCATATGAGTTATGTACATTATATCTTACAAGTTGCAAGTCTCATGCATAGTATACTAATAGTGCCCGCACCTTGTCCTAATTAACTTGGACTACCGGATCTTTGCAATGCACATGTTTTGACCAAGTGTCACATTGGGGTACCTCCATGCCGCCTGTACAAAGGTCTAAGGAGAAAGCTCGCATTTTGGATTTCTCGCTTTTGATTATTCTCAACTTAGACATCCATACCGGGACAACATGGACAACGAGATAATGGACTCCTCTTTAATGCATAAGCATGTGGCAACAATTATTATTCTCATATGAGATTGAGGATATATGTCCAAACTGAAACTTCCACCATGAATCATGGCTTTAGTTAGCGGCCCAAAGTTCTTCTCTAACAATATGCATGCTCCAACCATGAAGGTGGTAGATCTCTCTTGCTTCGGACAAGACGGACATGCATAGCAACTCACATGATATCCAACAAAGAATAGTTGATGGCGTCCCCGAAACATGGTTATCGCTCAACAAGCAACTTAATAAGAGATAAAGTGCATAAGTACATATTCAATACCACAATAGTTTTTAAGCTATTTGTCCCATGAGCTATATATTGCAAAGGTGAATGATGGAATTTTAAAGGTAGCACTCAAGCAATTTACTTTGGAATGGCGGATAAATACCATGTAGTAGGTAGGTATGGTGGACACGAATGGCATAGTGATTGGCTCAAGGATTTTGGATGCATGAGAAGTATTCCCTCTCGATACAAGGTTTAGGCCAGCAAGGTTGTTTGAAGCAAACACAAGCACGAACTAGTACAGCAAAACTCACATAAAAGACATATTACAAGCATCATAAAACTATACATCGTCTTCCTTGTTGTTCAAACATCTTACTAGAAAAATATCTAGACTCTAGAGAAACCACTCATGCAAACCAAATTTTAACAAGCTCTATGTATTTCTTCACTAATAGGTGCAAGGTATATGATGCAAGAGCTTAAATAAGAGCACAACAATTGCCAAGTATCAAGTTATTCAAGACATCATACCAATTACTACATGTAGCATTTTCCAATTCCAACCATATAAAAATGAACGAAGCAGTTTTAACCTTCGTCATGAACACTAAAAGACAAAGCTAAGAACACATGTGTTCATATGAACCAGCGGAGCGTGTCTTTCTCCCACACAAGCATTTATTCAAACAAAAACAAAAACAAAAACAAAAGCACACAGACGCTCCAAGTAAAGTACATAAGATGTGGCCGAATAAAAATATAGTTTCAAGAGAAGGAACCTGATAATTTGTCGATGAAGAAGGGGATGCCTTGGGCATCCCCAAGCTTAGATGCTTGAGTCTTCTTAGAATATGCAGGGGTGAACCACCGGGGCATCCCCAAGCTTAGAGCTTTCACTCTCCTTGATCATATTGCATCATACTCCTCTCTTGATCCTTGAAAACTTCCTCCACACCAAACTCGAAACAACTCATTAGAGGGTTAGTGCATAATAAAAATTCACATGTTCAGAGGTGACACAATCATTCTTAACACTTCTGGACATTGCATAAAGCTACTTGGACATTAGTGGATCAAAGAAATTCATCCAACATAGCAAAAGAGGCAATGCGAAATAAAAGACAGAATCTGTCAAAACAGAACAGTCCGTAAAGATGGATTTTATTAGGCCACCAGACTTGCTCAAACGAAAATGCTCAAATTGAATGAAAGTTGCGTACATATCCGAGGATCATGCTCGTAAATTGGCGTAATTTTCTGAGCTACCTACAGGGAGATAGACCCAGATTCGTGACAGCAAAGAAATCTGGAACTGCGCAGTAATCCAAATCTAGTACTTACTTTTCTATCAAAGACTTTACTTGGCACAACAAAACATAAAACTAAGATAAGGAGAGGTTGCTACAGTAGTAAACAACTTCCAAGACACAAATATAAAACAAAGTACTGTAGCAAAATAAACACATGGGTTATCTCCCAAGAAGTTCTTTTCTTTATAGCCATTAAGATGGGCTCAGCAGTTTTTTAATGATGCACTCGCAAGAGATAGTATGTGAAGCAAAAGAGAGCATCAAGAGGCAAATTCAAAACACATTTAAGTCTAACATGCTTCCTATGCATAGGAATCTTGTAAATAAACAAGTTCATGAAGAGCAAAGTGACAAGCATAGGAAGATAAAACAAGTGTAGCTTCAAAAATTTCAGCACATAGAGAGGCATTTTAGTAACATGAAAATTTCTACAACCATATTTTCCTCTCTCATAATAACTTTCAGTAGCATCATGAGCAAACTCAACAATATAACTATCACATAAAGCATTCTTATCATGAGTCTCATGCATAAAATTATTACTCTCCACATAGGCATAATCAATTTTATTAGTTGTAGTGGGAGAAAATTCAACAAAGTAGCTATCATCATTATTCTCATCATCAAATATAGGAGACATAGCATCATCAAAGTAAATTTTCTCCTCAATGCTTGGGGGACTAAAAAGATCATGCTCATCAAAACCAGCCTTCCCAAGCTTAGAACTTTCTATATCATTATCAACAATGGTGTTCAAAGCGTTCATACTAATATTACTACCAGCATGCAAATAAGATTCCATAGGTTTTTTAATTTCCGCATCAAACAATCCATGTTTTAAATCAGGAAATAGAATAAGAAGCTCACTCTTGTACATTATGCCAAACTAGTGTAAACAAGAAACAAAAAGATGCAATTGCAGGATCTAAAGGAAATAGCTTCGAGCACACACACGACGGCGCCAGAAAAATACTTTACCTAGGACCGTAGTATGAGTGCCTTTTACCTTTCCTCCCCGGCAACGGCGCCATAAAAGTGCTTGATGTCTACGTTCCCCCTCCTTTCCTGTAGACAGTGTTGGGCCCCCAAGAGCAGAGGTTTGTAGAACAGCAGCAAGTTTTCCCTTAAGTGGATCACCCAAGGTTTATCGAACTCGGGGAGGAAGAGGTCAAAGATATCCCTCTCATGCAACCCCGCAACCACAAAGCAAGAAGTCTCTTGTGTCCCCAACACACCTAATAGGTGCACTAGTTCGGCGAAGAGATAGTGAAATACAGGTGGTATAAATAAGTATGAGCAAGTAGCAACGGTGCCGAGAAAATAGCTTGCTGGCGTGTAGTTGATGGTGGTAGTATTGCAGCAGTAGTAACGCAGATAAAACGAGTAAACAAGTGGCGATAGCGATATTTAGGAAACAAGGCCTAGGGATTACACTTTCACTAGTGGACACTCTCAACATTGATCACATAACAGAATAGATAAATGCATACTCTACACTTTTGTTGGATGATGAACACATTGCGTAGGATTACACGGACCCTCAATGCCGGAGTTAACAAGCTCCACAATTTGTTCATATTTAAGTAACCTTATAGTGTAAGATAGATCAACATAACCAGATAGATCACATCAATACCATCATAATGATAATTAACTCCACAATCTACAAGAGATCATGATCATAGCCTACGACAAGAACCACACGGTGCACACACTAGTCACCTTTACACACGTGCGGGAGGAATAGAACTACTTTAATAACATCACTAGAGTAGCACATAGATGAATTGTGATACAAAACTCATATGAATCTCAATCATGTAAAGCAGCTCATGAGATCATTGTATTGAAGTACATGGAGAGAGATTAACCACATAGCTACCGGTACAGCCCCGAGCCTTGATGGAGAACTACTCCCTCCTCATGGGAGTAGCAGCGGTGATGAAGATGGCGGTGGAGATGGCAGCGGTGTCGATGGAGAAGCCTTCCGGGGCACTTCCCCGCTCCGGCGGGGTGCCGAAACAGAGACTCCTGTCCCCCGGATCTTGGCTTCGCGATGGCGGCGGCTGCGGAAGGTTTTCCGTATCGTGGTTCTTTCCGTCGATGTTTTTAGGTCACGACGGCTTATATAGGCGAAGAATCGGAGTCGGAGGGGCCACGGGCTGCCCAGACCATAGGGGGCGCGCCCCCCGGCCGCGCCGGGGTGTGGTCTGGTGGCCCTGTCCCCCTTCTCTGGCAGTTCTCGTGTGTTCTGGATGGTTCCGGGAAAAATAAGAATCTGGGTCTTGATTTCGTCCGATTCCGAAAATATTTCTTTACTAGGATTTCGAAACCAAAAACAACGAAAACAGACAATCGGCCTTTCGGCATCTCGTCAATAGGTTAGTTCCGGAAAACACATAAAAATGATATAAAGTGTGAACAAAACATGTTGGTATTGTCATAAAACAAGCATGGAACATCAGAAATTATAGATACGTTGGAGACGTATCAGTACTTCTTTTGCAAGAATTTGATTTACATATTGTAGATAGGAAAGGAGCTGATAATCCTGTTGCTGATAATTGATACGTCTCCGACGTATCGATAATTTCTTATGTTCTATGCCATATTATTGATGATACCTACATGTTTTATGCACACTTTATGTCATATTCGTGCATTTTCTGGAACTAACCTATTAACAAGATGCCGAAGTGCCGGTTCCTCGTTTTCTGTTGTTTTTGGTTTCGAAATCCTAGTAACGAAATATTCTCGGAATTGGACGAAACAAAGACCCGGGGGCCTATTTTGCCACGAACCTTCCGGAAGACCGAAGAGCATACGAAGTGGGGCCACGAGGTGGCCAAACCACATGGCGGCGCGGCCAAGGGGGCCCGCGCCGCCTGTGGTGTGGGCCCTCGTCGCCCCCCGACTCTGCCCTTCCGCCTACTTAAAGCCTCCGTCGCGAAACCCCCGAGGCGAAAAACCACGATACGGAAAACCTTGCGAGACGCCGCCGCCGCCGATCCCATCTCGGGGGATTCTGGAGATCTCCTCCGGCACCTCGCCGGAGAGGGGATTCATCTCCCGGAGGACTCTACGCCGCCATGGTCGCCTCCGGAGTGATGAGTGAGTAGTTCACCCCTGGACTATGGGTCCATAGCAGTAGCTAGATGGTTGTCTTCTCCTCATTGTGCTTCATTGTTGGATCTTGTGAGCTGCCTAACATGATCAAGATCATCTATCTGTAATACTCTATGTTGTGTTTGTCGGGATCCGATGGATAGAGAATACCATGTTATGTTAATTATCAAGTTATTGCATATGTGTTGTTTATGATCTTGCATGCTCTTCGTTATTAGTAGAGGCTCTGGCCAAGTTGATGCTAGTAACTCCAAGAGGGAGTATTTATGCTCGATAGTGGGTTCATGCCTGCATTGACACCGGGACGATGACGAGAAAGTTCTAAGGTTGTGTTGTGCTTGTTGCCACTAGGGATAAAACATTGATGCTATGTCCGAGGATGTAGTTATTGATTACATTACGCACCATACTTAATGCAATTGTCTGTTGTTAGCAACTCAATACTTGGAGGGGTTCGGACGATAACCCGAAGGTGGACTTTTTAGGCATAGATGCGGTTGGATGGCGGTCTATGTACTTTGTCGTAATGCCCAATTAAATCTCACTTGTACTTATCATGACATGTATGTGCATTGTTATGCTCTCTCTATTTGTCAATTGCCCGACTGTAATTTGTTCACCCAACATGCTTTTATCTTATGGGAGAGACACCTCTAGTGAACTGTGGACCCCGGTCCATTCTTTTAATACTGAAATACAAATCTGCTGCAATACTTGTTTTTACTTTTTTCTCTGCAAACAATCATCTTCCACACAATTCGGTTAATCCTTTGTTACAGCAAGCCGGTGAGATTGACAACCTCACTGTTTCGTTGGGGCAAAGTACTTTGGTTGTGTTGTGCGGGTTCCACGTTGGCGCCGGAATCTCCGGTGTTGCGCCGCACTACATCCCGCCGCCATCAACCTTCAACGTGCTTCTTGGCTCCTCCTGGTTCGATAAACCTTGGTTTCTTTCTGAGGGAAAACTTGCTGCTGTGCGCATCATACCTTCCTCTTGGGGTTGCCCAACGAACGTGTGAAATACACGCCATCAATAATTTGTCTAGATTGGAAAATATTGCTTATGATCCTGTTCCTGTTAATGATAGTTTTCCAAATGAACAATTGGCTGTAATAAAGGTGAGCTCGCGGGACAGTCCTTGGTATGCTGATTATGCTAACTTTATTGTTTCCAAGTACTTGCCTCCAACCTTTTCAGCTCAGCAAAGGAGGAAATTCTTTTATGACTTGAGGCATTATTTTTGGGATGACCCACACTTATATAAAGAAGGAGTGGATGGTATTCTGCGAAGATGTGTTCCCGAATATGAACAACAAGAGATATTGAGTAAATGTCATGGTAGTGCTTATGGAGGACATCACGCCGGAGATAGAACCGCGCAAAAGTTTCTACAATCAGGTTTCTATTGGCCAACTCTCTTCAAAGATGCAAGGAAGTTTATTTTATCTTGTGATGAATGTCAAAGGGTTGGTAATATCTCCAGGACGCAATGAAATGCCTATGAATTATACTCTTGTTATTGAACCGTTTGATTGTTGGGGATTTGACTTCATGGGACCTTTTCCCTCTTCAGAAGGTAACACTCATATACTTGTTGCTGTTGATTATGTTACTAAATGGGTGGAAGCCATACCTACAAAAAGTGCTGATGGTGAGACCTCTTTAAGAATGCTTTTAGACATTATTTTTCCTAGATTTGGAGTTCCTAGATATATTATGACGGATGGAGGTTCGCATTTTATTCATGGTGGTTTTAGAAAAACTCTTGCTAAATATGGTATTAATCATAGAATTGCTTCTGCTTATCATCCTCAAACTAGTGGGCAAGTAGAACTATCAAATAGAGAAATTAAATCTATCTTGCAAAAGACTGTTAATAAAACTAGAAAGAATTGGGCTAGTAAATTGAAGGAAGCACTATGGGCTTATAGAACTGCTTATAAAAACCCCATGGGAATGTCACCTTATAAAATGGTCTATGGAAAAGCTTGTCATTTACCTTTAGAACTAGAGCACAAAGCTTATTGGGCTGTTAGAGAACTAAATAAAGATCCTAAACTAGCCGGTGATAAGAGGTTGCTGCAATTAAGTTCTCTAGATGAATGGAGAAGTGAAGCTTATGAAAATGCTAAACTCTTTAAAGAGAAAGTTAAGAAATGGAATGATAGAAGGATTATCAAAAGAGAGTTTAATATTGGGGATAAAGTCCTATTGTATCGGTCTCGTCTCAGATTCTTTGCGGGGAAATTACTCTCGAAATGGGAAGGACCATATGTTGTTGAGGAGGTGTATCGATCAGGAGCAATTAAAATTAGTTCTCTCCAAGGCAATGCCACGCAAGTGGTGAATGGACAAAGACTCAAGCATTATATCTCAGGTGATTCTTACAATGTTGATGTTGATATTATTCGAGTGGAAACACCGGAGGCTTTCATCAAAGGTCAAATTGACAGTCCGCCAGAACTCGACTTTGAATAGGTAACAATACAGGTAATAAAAAGTTCGCGATTTACTTTCCGAACAATGTTTTTGCTGTTTTTGGAAAATATGCAAAATTACGAGATCGAAACGGAGTGGAGGAGACGCACGAGGGCGTGCCCTCATAGGCCGGCGCGGCCTGGCCTTGGCCCGCGCCGCCCTATGAGCTGGCCGCCTCGTTGCCCCTCTCCGACTCTGGTTCGACCTGGTACTTTCCGTTTGTTGCGAAATTTTTTGCTATATAATCCCCCGGACCCCTGGAGGTCCGTATATCGTTTTCTCGACGTGTTTTGCTTTGAGCTATTTCTGTCAGGATCTGTCTTTGATCTAGGAGCACCATGGCCTCCGACAACAAGGGCAAAGGGCCTTCGAAGGAAGAAGTGAAAAGGGTGTCGTCAAAACAAGAGCAACAAGCTGTTGGGAGTAAGCAAGTCTTGGTGGGATCTGTTGACACTCGACGTTCTTTCTCTCATAACTTGCAGGGACCCTTACCACCTGCTCTTGGCCTCGACTCTTTCCCTATGCTGGAAGAGGCTCTACGGACTACTGTTGAGTTTTGTGGTCAATACCGGGCTCTAAGAAGAGAAGTGGAGATACTCAGGGAGGAGAATTACTGACTCCGTAGAATGCTGGAATATTACTCGATACCCATCACAAGGTCGCCACCGCCAACTTCAGATAACAATGAATCTCTTCGAGTCTTAGTGCAGAATTGCCAAGCTGAGAAGCTGAAGTCGAAGGAGATGCTGTAAGAAGCGCGGGAGGAATTCATCACCACCATCGCCAAAGGAGTAATTCATCATCGGTATTGGCATCCCCTTGGTTTGTTCCAAGCTTGGGGAGTGCCGCGGTATCACATCATCACTACCTTTTTACTTTTTACTATCAAGTAGTGTCATATCATGAGTAGGGAAGTTATCATATAAGATGGGTTGCGGTTAGGAAGTATCTCTCCTTTAGTTTGTCTATGTATCCCTTGGTGTGAGTTATCGTTATGAAATATTAATGAGAAGTCTTATCATTTACATATTGCACACCTTATTTTAGTTTGCAATTTCTATTATATGATTGATCTTGATTTTAGTATTGGTACCACTTTGGGAGCATTGAGTAAATCTATTTGGTTTTGGCAAACTTAGCATTGGTCAATAGCAACAACACCTTGAGGTTTAAGTAGAAAAGAGAAATACATATAGTTGTTTCATTGTCTTCCTTTCTTGTTAGCTCATAGCTTATTATTCTAAAGTTGAAGTTGTTTGTGCTTGCAAGAAAGATGCATGATTATGTCTATCACATGTATATTTGCTTGTTTCCCTCAACTTTTATGCTTGCTAATTAACCTTGCTAGCCAAAGACCTGTACTGAGAAGGAATGCTTCTCGTGCATCCAAACCTGAACCCAAACCTATGCCATTTGTGTCCACCATATCTACCTACTGCATGGTATTTCCTGCCATTCCAAGTAAATACTTCATGTGCTACCTTTAAACAATTCAAAATTTATTACCTCTTATTTGTGTCAATGTTTTATAGCTCATGAGGAAGTATGTGGTGTCTTATCTTTCAGTCTTGTTAGGCAGCCTCCACTAATGGACTAGTGGCTTCGTCCACTTATCCTATAATTTTGCAATAAGAGCTGGCAACGGGGTTCCCAGCCCCAATTAATCAACTTTCATTAATAATTCTCTTCACATGTTTTGCTCTGATTCATCAGTAAGCAACTTAATTTTGCAATAGATAGTCCTCCATGGTATGAGATTGTTGGAAGGCACCCGAGGATTCAGTTAGCCATGGCTTGTGTAAGCAAAGGTTGGGGGGAGTGTCATCCTTAAATAAACTAAAGTACATGTGTAAACAAAAGAGAAGAGGGATGATCTACCTTGCTGGTAGAGATAACGTCCTTCATGGGAGCCGCTCTTTGGAGGTCTGTTTGGCAAGGGGGTTAGAGTACCCGCTACCATTCGTTGACAACAACAAACACCTCTAAAAACTTTACTTTTATTCTCTTTATATGATTTCAAAACTGAAAAAGCTCTAGCACATGATTTAATCCCTGCTTCCCTCTGCGAAGGGCATGTCTTTTACTTTATGTTGAGTCGGTAAACCTATTTCTCTCCATCTCAAGCAAGCATTTTAGTTGTTGTGATCAAACTATTATATTGTGATTTGCTTCATCATGTCTTTTATTGTTTAGTACAAGTTTTACCTGAATGAATATAGCTTTGAAAGTCATCAATGATAATTATGATTGAGTATGCGAGATGAGCCATATAAACTTTAACATGAGAGCGCTGCTCAATAGATAGGTATAATTTGTTAACTGTTCTCTGACCAAGAACAAAGTTTGCCATCACCAATTATGATTTCTTATGCACCTTTATTTGTGATTACATTATACTTGTTTCAAGATTGAGTTATTTTTGGAAGTTGTTTACTAGAATGTCTTGTGTGAATGAATATGATGCTTCTTGTCCGTATTTTATTTATCGACTCTTCACTCTATAAACATGTGGTCCTGTTTACCGAGTTCAGTTTCGCTTGGGGACAAGCGAGGTCTAAGCTTGGGGGAGTTGATACGTCCAATTTGCATCACTATTTTATATCATAATTTGCTTGTTATTCATTGATATATTTCATATTTGGATATAATACTTATGTTATTTCATCTATTTTGCATGTTTCATGATTATTGGAGGATCGCGCACCGGAGCCGGGATTCTGCTGGAAAAAGCACCGTCGAATGCAATATTTCGGAAGATCAACAATTGACGGGAATTTCACGAAAACTCCTATTTTTCCGGATGACGAAGGGAGCCAGAAGGGGGAGAAGAGGGGACCCGAGGTGGGCCCACCCCATAGGCCGGCGCGGCCCAAGGCCTGGCCGCGCCGCCCTATGAGGAGGGGGGCCCACAGCCCCTCTCGCCTCCTTTTCTTCGCGTACTCCTTCGTCCCGAAAACCTAAGCCAGAGGGGGTATGTCGCGAAGAGTCACAGCCGCCTTTGCGGGGCGGAGAACACCAGAGAGAAAAGAGCTCTCCGGCGGGCGGGAATCCGCCGGGGAAATTCCCTCCCGGAGGGGAAATCGACGCCATCGCCACCGTCATCGAGCTGGACATCATCTCCATCACCATCACCATCATCTTCATCATCATCACCGCCGTCTCCACCGCTGCACCTCGTCACCGCTGTAGCAATTTGGGTTTGATCTTGATTGTTTGATAGGGGAAACTCTCCCGGTGTTGATTTCTACTTGTTATTGATGCTATTGAGTGAAACCGTTGAACCAAGGTTTATGTTCAGATTGTTATTCATTATCATATCACCTCCGATCATGTTCCATATGATGTCTCGTGAGTAGTTCGTTTAGTTCTTGAGGACATGGGTGAAGTCTAAATGTTAGTAGTGAAGTATGGTTGAGTAGTATTCAATGTTATGATATTTAAGTTGTGGTGTTATTCTTCTAGTGGTGTCGTGTGAACGTCGACTACACGACACTTCACCTTTATGGGCCTAGGGGAATGCATCTTGTACTCGTTTGCCAATTGCGGGGTTGCCGGAGTGACAGAAACCCGAGCCCCCGTTGGTATATCGATGCGGGAGGGATCGCGGGATCTCGAGTTTAAGGCTGTGGTTAGATTTATCTTAATTACTTTCTTGTAGTTGCGGATGCTTGCAAGGGGTATAATCACAAGTATGTATTAGTCCTAGGAAGGGTGGTACATTAGCATAGGTTCACCCACACAACACTTATCAAAACAATGAAGATTAATTAGCCGTATGTAGCGAAAGCACTAGACTAAAATCCCGTGTGTCCTCGAGAACGTTTGGTCATTATAAGTAAACAAACCGGCTTGTCCTTTGTGCTAAAAAGGATTGGGCCACTCGCTGCAATTGTTACTCTTGCACTTTATTTACTCGTACTTTATTCATCTCTTACATCAAAACCCCCGAATACTTGTCTGTGAGAATTTACAGTGAATCCTTCATCGAAACTGCTTGTCAACACCTTCTGCTCCTCGTTGGGATCGACATTCTTACTTATCGAAGATACTGCGATACACCCCCTATACTTGTGGGTCAACCACTCACGGCGGCAAGTCCTGCCGCCACCGGCTACGGCGGCATGTGCGACGTGTAGCTTGGCCAGCGTGCCGCCACGGTAGTTTTGACATTTGCACTCAGAGGTGGTCCTTTCTGGCATTTCACTGGGGCAGGTGGTCTGATCTGTCAAAATTTATGCGTGCCTATCCGCATCACTGTAGCCTCTTTTTTCTTCATCCTTCTCGTTGTCTCCTTCTCGGATAAGGGGAACAATTTTAGGCGAATCGAAACTTTGGTTGCGGTTTAAGGGCTCAACTTTGGTTGCGAATCATCGATCTATCTCCTGCAGGTTCAGACATTCAGAAGACTTTTGGACCTCATTCGGACACTGAGGCTATAACAGGCAGTACATCATCTCCTTTCCTTTATTTTTGCAAATCTAATTCACGTACAATTAGATTAGCATGCAAACCATCATCATCCTACTTTAACCCGTAGATAACATATAGTAGCTTAAGATAATAAGATTGCATCTTTTATTTTTCTGATAAAATTGCAGGACAGTACTGCAATTATAGTTTTCTGACGTCTTCACCAAAAATTTGAGTCAACCGACCTGAGTATTATAAACGGCCGTACCAACTCCCCCATGGCCCTTTTTTCATGATGATGAATAGCCATGACCTGAATATGTACATATCATCCACTTGAAAAGTCATCAATTTCCGAGCTTCTGAAGTTTCTATGAAGATGGAGTTGTCCCAGGTGGAACCCGGTCGGAGATCTAGCTCCTCCACCCAGTTGGAACGGAACAAAGATCCTGAGACTGAGATGGCCAACTTCTTCCACTCGGCAAGTTGGGTGTGGTTCACACGAATCTTCTTCGCATTGAACTGATCCAGGAGGTCAAACGAAAAGGTAGCTAAGGCGATGACAAGACATACGCTACCACCAAATCCTATATTGGATTATGTACAACTTGTTCCAGATTCTAAGGGTTTCTTTCGTCGCTCGTCGGCAGCAGTAATGTACTACGCCGTCGGTCGCATCGTGCTGCCTCTCAGCGATCGGAAAGAGTTTTGAGACGGCTCTCGATCGGTATCCAACAACTCCCGAGGGAGAAACATCGATCGTGTAGTCGGGATCTGAGTGCTCTTTCGAGACTTTCATGGAAACGGTGTGGGGCTGGCTGTTTCGATCATTGGGCATTTGGGCTCGTATGCCAGACATCTCACACCGTGCCTCTTGTTGGGTGTTATACACGTTATTAGTTATATGTAAGTGCATGATCTTATCCCCAGAATGCATGTGCTAGCTGCATTTCCTCGATCATATGCTTGATAGTCATCAGATGGATATTATTTGAGTATGTTTCCAATGGTATGCCTTTGACGGACCTCACGGACGACTCTGTCATTTTTCTCTGTCTGTCTTAGACTCTTAGGGCTTATTTGATTCAAATGATTTGTATAGGAATAGTGTAGAATTTGATTCCTATGAGAATTTTTTTATAGATGTTGTTTGAATCATAGGAACATATCTTATAAGAAAATTTTCTATAAGAATCTTGTAGTGTAATTCCTATAGAGAAAAAATATTAGCTCATACCTCATGAAAAAATTCATTTACTACAATCAAACACACTTCATCTTCCTATAAGATTCAAGTAGACATACATTCCAATCCTATGCATTTCCTATTTCTATATTTTTCTATCATTTAAATCAAAGGAGCCCTTAGTCGCTGTCCATGTGATTTCATGTCTATGTTTCGTTAGTCCAGTTGGTGGCTGCCTTCACCTGCAAGCTCTCGATTGTGTGTGGACTCTGCATGGACAAACCACCCCACAGCACCCCGTTGCTTCGTGCAATTAACTAGTGTGCGTAATCAAAAGCTCTATCGCGCTGCTGTCCCACCGAAGTTGTTTTTCTTGTCTGCAGAAAACTCTTCTTTCCTACTAATGACTTTTGGGCGCAGCTACATATCAGGCAACTGAGATTTAATTCTCAGTCACCTGTCGGTAAGCAGACTCGGCCTTTGCATTTCTTTTGATGTTGGGCTGTAAAGATCGAATTGCCTAGGCTTCTTGCATACAACGGGCCTACAGACAAAGCACTAGGAGGCCATGGACGCAGTAAAAAATGCGTGGTTGTCATGAACTTTCTTGTTACCTCATAAGAGTGTACTCCCTCCGGTCTCTTTTAATGGACTCAGATTTAGTACAACTTTGTACTAAATTTGAGTCAATTAAAAAAACGGAGAAAGTATAAAATAACAAAGCTCTATACTCTGCGTCTTTTGCTAGAAAAGAAACTAAAAAAAAAGATAGGTTGCAACCCATATATAACTGAAAAGACGTAGTTGGAACGTCTCAGTTGCAGCCCGCTTGATCTAGAAAAATATTAGTTACAACTCATATGTAACTAGAAAAAAAATCCATTACACTCGTGTGCAATAAGAAATCTCAGTTAAAACCCACATGTAACTGAAAAATCTTAATTATGCAACAATAAAAATTCCAATTGTGACCTACATGCACCGGAAAAACCTCAGTCGCGACCCACAAGCAACTAGAAAAATCTCGGTTGCGACCCATATGTAAATTGGAAAAATCTCAGTTGCGACCAACATGTAACTGGTAAAATCTCGGTCACGACTTGCGACCCAAATGCAACTGAAAATATCTCAGTTGCGATCCACATGCAGCTGGTTACTACCCGTATGCAACTGAGAAAATCTCAGTTGCGACCCACATGCAACTTGGAAGATCTCAGTTACAACTAATGCATAACTCCCTAAATTAGCACGAATCATGTCGTAGTACTATGACCTGTGATATTTTTCTGAGCTGCAACACATGTGTATGGTTTTTTTTTTTGGTTTTTTTTCAAAGAACAATAAGCGCGGAAGAAGAAAAAAAAAGGGTAAACAGTACATGCTACAAAGACACGGAAAATAAGCAAAGATAGAGCCCACGAACAAAGCAATAGCCAAAAAGATCAGCTTGGAGCGTCCTTGAAGAAAAAGAGTACCCCATGCAAAACAACAATATTGTACTAATCTTGATGCACTTAATCTAATGGTTGAGTAGGTGACTGAGATTTAATACATCTAAGGCGCCTGATTTCCTGCAATTCCGATGATTTTTCTGTACACTATGTACTTATCCGATGGTACTGAACTACTGATTGATCTCTTGTCAATGTTTACATTTTTTTCATCTTGTGGTTTGATAGTACGTGCGCTAAGACAAAAGTTAAAGACATGACAAGTTAGGCGTCCAGCTTGATCTACTAATGATACTCGAATTGTCTTCTTTCTTCATACACGCCAACCCATATAATTGAGTCGTCGCCACATTCCACCACACTAACAAAATGACTAGCAAGGCTAGGACAAATGTTTGGATATGACAACATAGCCAACCATTTTCTACATCTGTTCTTCCGCAAGATCCAACCTCACATGACAGATGGAATGGCACATCGACAATTCAAGGCAAGAAACTGAGCTTGTGCAAATAATTGGCCAACCAAGAATAGGATATCCTTCCAATGCATGTCCAGCCTTTACGATCCGGCCATCATTAGCAACACATGCGCTCGGCTCGGGACAAAATGGATAGCTCTTGTTTAACATGACACGGACCATGCAAGAAACCCTTATTTCCTGAATAGGGACGACCAAATCCGTGGTCCATCTGGAGAACACGACAGTCCAAAGAGTAGATGCTTCCATAAGGCATGGATAATCTTCTTATACCTAGCTAGATGAATATATAATCGATCGTATCGGACGGAAGTATTGTCCAGAACAAAAAAAAAATATCTAAGCATGTGCGAGAGAGCTATGTGACAGAGTTGGTAGTGTTGTACAAGCATGTGCTAAGCATATCTTGGATCGCTAGCTTCATGGCCGGCGTCCTATCCTCACGTATCGGGCGCAACGATATCGAGCTAGACGGCGATGCACACTGTTTTTTCCTTTCGTCTATGCACATGTATTTGTTATGGGTATATTCATCTCGTTGGAGTAAGTATGCTCATCGTGTGTGCACACTATCACGAGAGGGACTTCCAAGTGTGGTCCGTGTGTTACTGAAGCGATCGATTAAAATATCGTTCGATTGGAGAATTAATTAAGCTGAGGTCTTCATTTGAGATCAGTACTTAGAAAATGGACAGAGTTGGGACCAAGAAATATAACATGATTTTCTTGTGGAAAATTAACGATTTTTAAAAAATATCCACTTGACTGTTACAATGCAGTTGCACATATCTAAAGCAAAAAACTACATAGTTTTCACCAGACCAAGATCTAGGAAGGCATCATAACCTCGATTTATATATTTAATTTAATAAATTCTCGGACATTTTGACACTACTCCACTAAGAAACTTGGTTAGTCTTTCCTGTATTAACAACATTTCTTTTTAGATATTCCGTTAAAATAAGCAATGGTATAGATGGATATACTACCGGTCATACTCTAGGGTATTCAGCTTATTGGTGACCGAATTAGATAATGACAAGCATGAACCTTAATCCTGTAGCTGAACAGTAATCAACATCGTAGTGGGTCCCGCGTGGCAGCTAGGCTAGCCCAGAAGGCCAGAACGTGAATGCAGTGTGTTGCTGTATTTAAACAGACTACAGACCAGATCTCGACATGGATCGGGATGGTTTTGGCGTGTTGCACGCAGCTAATTAAAAAAATAACAGCTCGTAAACAATAGGGTTAGAGAGGAATTAGAGTAATTATACCAGCCTTACCGCCGGGCGCACCACCATGCTTATGCGCCGCTTGTAATATGGACCTAGAGGCAGGCCTAGGAAATACCGCTGGCGCATGAGCCTGATGTGCACCGGGGAAAACCTAATACCGCCGGCGCTACTCTGGGGCTATGCGCCGGCAATATTTCCTCGACCTGGCCCAGATGTTGCGAGCCTTTTCCACCGGCGGAAGGGAATGGGCGTGCGTCGGCAGTAAGGGAATACGGCCGGAGAGCCTTCTGCAGCCTGCGGCAACGGCAACTACCACCGGCGTGCACTAATCTTGGCGCGCCGGTGGTAAGCCTGGGCCTATGGCCTAATTCCTACTAATGTTGTTGACGACACTGTTGGCGAAGACGGGCTGAAGAAGAGGGCGACAGAGTCGATGGTACACAACACCTTCTCACTTGTCCGATAGACGACCCGTCATGAAGACCCTGAGCAGTGACACAGAGCGATTCCCAAAAATCTAATTTGTTCTTTGCCAACATGATTGCAAAGGTGAGCGATTCAGGAGACATGATCTCTTGTTGGCCGGTGCACACCGGCAAGAGGGTTCCTAAACAACGAAAATAAATCTCAGCTCGATCCACTCAACACGCGCGAGGAGAGCGCGCATGTATCACTCATCTTCTTACTCACTTATAAATGGTAACCCACCTTAATTATAAGCTGATCTAACCATCTCTCAAGTTTCCATATGACCCACATCCATACCAGTTTATATGGCAATTATGTATTTCGAAAAAAAAGTTTAAATATAAATTTGGTCAATAAAATATAAGATATGTACCACAAAAATTATACCATTGAATTCATATTCAAAATAAGTTTTCAATAGTAGAGTTTTTGTGATATATATCTTATATTTTATTAATTAATTTAGCAGTTATTTTTTTCTTAAAATACATAATTACCCTATAAATTGGTATGGAGGGAGTAGCTTTCAACTCACTCCTGCCATGATGTGAGAAGCCACCAACTTTAGCTATATTTCATATGGGCTACATAAGCTCCTTCTCGTGCGCAACCATATCGGACAAACTCCTCTGATCCCCGTCACTAGAGAGTCACTACGTCTTCACATTAATGATTCAAAGAAGTCTTATTTGCTTTCAACCATTTTATGCGCGCGAGGGCATCTCCAACCAGAGGAGGCAACCGGATGCTGAGCGAACGTTTACATTTGTGCAGTTGAAAAATGTATCTTGGACCAGACTCAGCGAACCCGACGCATAGTAATCGGATTATCTGTGTAGATGTAAAGTTAGCCCAGATATACGTCGAGTTTGTTCCCGCGGACGCGCCGACTGAGCGCTGAACCTCATGTAGGACCCACACGTCAGTGGCTGGGGCTCCGCTAAGAGCATCTCCAGTCGTTTCCCCCAAACCGTCCCCCAAACGGCGCCGAATTGAGCGTTTGGAGTACGTGTTTTGTTCGTGCTGCGTTTGGGGAACGTCGCTTCCCAGTCGCATCCCTCAAAAGCCGTCCCCAAATGAATATTAGTGCATGAAAATAAAGGTTTTCATTCAAATTTGATTGTATATTACAAAGTTTGAATGAAAACAGCTAGATTTCATCTAAAACCTAGCCTATTGACCGCCCGGCGGTGCATTCGACGGTCCTGCCCCATCGTCGTCGCCCCTCCGCCACAGCTCCTGCCGCGCGTAGGGCAGTGGCTAGACGCCGCTGCTCCAGCAGCGCGTCGTCGCCTGCCCTCCCCTGCTGCGCCGTCTGGAAGGAGAGCTCGATGGCGCGGTGAATCTGCGCCTCTTCGCGGGCACGGGCGGCGTCCTGGAGCTTCTTCTCCGACTCGAAGGACTCGACGAGCGCGCGTTGCTAATCGGCCGTCTCGTTCGGGTGCGGCCTGTCGTTGTCGGACCACTCGAAGTCGTCGTCCTCCTGCCCCGTCTCCTCCTCCTCCGCCTCGTCCTCCGTCTCCTCCTCCCCCGCCTCGGCCTCCATCTTCTCCCCCTCTTCCTCCATTCGCGCCTCCAGGCGCGCCGCCAACGCGTCGTACACCGCCACCAACGCATCCACCCGCCTCCCCCAGGCCGCCTTCGTTGCCGCCAGCGCCGCCTCCCGCTGCTGACGCTCCTCCACCGCCAGCTGCAACGACCGCTCCATCGACTCCCGCTGCCGGTGCTCGATCGCCTCCCGCCGTTCACGGTACTGCGCCTCCCGCTCCTCGCGCTGGCGACGACGCTCATCAGCCCACCGCTGGCCAATCTCCTCCCTCCGGCGCCGCCGCACCTCTTCTGCCGTGGCGGCGTCGAATGACACGATGGTGTCCGCCAGCGCCTCCTCCTCCCGCGCTATTGCCGCCGCGTTCTCGTTAGCTGCGGGGTCTCCAGCATAGAACGCCGCCGCCACCGCCACCTCTTCCACCTCCGCCGCCTCACGCTGCCGACGGGCCCGCTTCTCGAGTGCCTCCCGCCACTGCCGTCGCCCTTCACGCAAATCTCCGCCCCGCGCCGCCGCTCTTCCTGGGCGGCGGCTGAGATGTTGAGCTGCGAATCCGGTAGTGGAGGTGGAGGAGACGGCGGTGGCGTCATTGTGCAGTGGTGGTGGAGGAGACGAGGGCTTGTGGCAGAGAAAGGGGTGCCGGTGGCTGTTGTGGCTGCCATTGACCCGAGAGGGCCTTTTATAGACGGCGGCGTCGGGAAGAAAGCGCGGGAAGAGGCGAGAAACGGAGGGAAGAAAGCGCGGAACGCGCGGTGGCATGCGAACGCCGGCGACGCGTGGAGGCTGCGCAGCACCGACGAGACGTCTCGCCTGCCCCTCCGTCGCCATTAAGGCAAAGCTGTGACGCTTCAGTCGTGTGTCACTATGCGCGAATAACTTCCGCCGCGAGGTAGGCGACGGTTAGGTCCAAACTTGAATGTGTCGCTGACACGTCGGTCCCGCGTCGCTTCGTCTCGCATTTTGTTGTGTTCGGCGTGCCCGGAGCGTCCCCTGTGGGGCGGGGACGGGCTCGGGCGCCGGACATTGTATCGGGCCGCGCCGTACAAAAAGAGGGTTTGGGGGACGCGGCTGGGAACAATTTTTGTCTGGCGCGCCCCAAATCCCTTTGGGGGACGCTGATGGCGTGTATTTCACACGTTCGTTGGGAACCCCAAGAGGAAGGTATGATGCGCACAGCAGCAAGTTTTCCCTCAGAAAGAAACCAAGGTTTATCGAACCAGGAGGAGCCAAGAAGCACGTTGAAGGTTGATGGCGGCGGGATGTAGTGCGGCGCAACACCGGAGATTCCGGCGCCAACGTGGAACCCGCACAACACAACCAAAGTACTTTGCCCCAACGAAACAAAGTGAGGTTGTCAATCTCACCGGCTTGCTGTAACAAAGGATTAACCGTATTATGTGGAAGATGATTGTTTGCGGAGAAAACAAGTAAAACAAGTATTGCAGCAGATTTGTATTTCAAGATTAAAGAATGGACCGGGGTCCACAGCTCACTAGAGGTGTCTCTCCCATAAGATAAAAGCATGTTGGGTGAACAAATTACAGTCGGGCAATTGACAAATAGAGAGGGCATAACAATGCACATACATGTCATGATAAGTATAGTGAGATTTAATTGGGCATTACGACAAAGTACATAGACCGCCATCCAACCGCATCTATGCCTAAAAAGTCCACCTTCGAGTTATCGTCCGAACCCCTTCCAGTATTAAGTTGCAAAGCAACATGACAATTGCATTAAGTATGGTGCGTAATGTAATCAATAACTACATCCTCGGACATAGCATCAATGTTTTATCCCTAGTGGCAACAAGACAACACAACCTTAGAACTTTCGTCACTCGTCCCAGGTGTCAATGCGTGCATGAACCCACTATCGAGCATAAATACTCCCTCTTGGAGTTACTAGCATCAACTTGGCCAGAGCCTCTACTAATAACGGAGAGCATGCAAGATCATAAACAACACATATGCAATAACTTGATAATTAACATAACATGGTATTCTCTATCCATCGGATCCCGACAAACACAACATAGAGTATTACAGATAGATGATCTTGATCATGTTAGGCAGCTCACAAGATCCAACAATGAAGCACAATGAGGAGAAGACAACCATCTAGCTACTGCTATGGACCCATAGTCCAGGGATGAACTACTCACTCATCACTCCGGAGGCGACCATGGCGGTGTAGAGTCCTCCGGGAGATGAATCCCTCTCCGGCAGGGCGCCGGAGGAGATCTCCGAATCCCCCGAGATGGGATTGGCGGCGGCGGCGTCTCCGGAAGGTTTTCCGTATCGTGGTTTTTTCGCATCGTGGGTTTCGCGACGGAGGCTTTAAGTAGGCGGAAGGGCGAGTCGGAGGGCCGACGAGGGGCCCACACCATAGGGCGGCGCGGGCCCCCTTGGCCGCGCCGCCTTGTGGTGTCGCCACCTCGTGGCCCCACTTCGTATGCTCTTCGGTCTTCTGGAAGGTTCGTGGCAAAATAGGCCCCTGGGTCTTGATTTCGTCCAATTCCGAGAATATTTCGTTACTAGGATTTCTGAAACCAAAAACAGCAGAAAACAACAACTGGCACTTCGGCATCTCGTTAATAGGTTAGTTCCGTAAAATGCACGAATATGACATAAAGTGTGCATAAAACATGTAGGTATCATCAATAATATGGCATAGAACATAAGAAATTATCGATACGTCGGAGACGTATCAAGCATCCCCAAGCTTAGTTCTGCTCGTCCCGAGCGAGGTAAAACGATAACAAAGATAATTTCTGAAGTGACATGCCATCATAACCTTGATCATACTATTTGTAAACATATGTAATGAATGCAGCGATCAAAACAATGGTAATGACATGAGTAAACAACTGAATCATAAAGCAAAGACTTTTCATGAATAGTACTTCAAGACAAGCATCAATAAGTCTTGCATAAGAGTTAACTCATAAAGCAATAAATCAAAGTAAAGGTATTGAAGCAACACAAAGGAAGATTAAGTTTCAGCGGTTGCTTTCAACTTGTAACATGTATATCTCATAGATAATTGTCAACATAGAGTAATATAACAAGTGCAATATGCAAATATGTAGAAATCAATGCACAGTTCACACAAGTGTTTGCTTCTTGAGGTGGAGAGAGATAGGTGAACTGACTCAACATAAAAGTAAAAAGAATGGTCCTTCAAAGAGGAAAGCATCGATTACTATATTTGTGCTAGAGCTTTTATTTCAAAACATGAAACAATTTTGTCAACGGTAGTAATAAAGCATATGAGTTATGTAAATTATATCTTACAAGTTGCAAGTCTCATGCATAGTATACTAATAGTGCCCGCACCTTGTCCTAATTAGCTTGGACTACCGGATCTTTGCAATGCACATGTTTTAACCAAGTGTCACAATGGGGTACCTCCATGCCGCCTGTACAAAGGTCTAAGGAGAAAGCTCGCATTTTGGATTTCTCGCTTTTGATTATTCTCAACTTAGACATCCATACCGGGACAACATGGACAACAGATAATGGACTCCTCTTTTAATGCATAAGCATGTGTCAACAATTAGTGTTCTCATATGAGATTGAGGATGTGTGTCCAAAACTGAAACTTCCACCATGATTCATGGTTTTAGTTAGCGTCCCAATGTTCTTCTCTAACAATATGCATGCTCCAACCATTAAGGTGGTAGATCTCTCTTACTTCAGACAAGACGGACATGCATAGCAACTCACATGATATTCAACAAAGAATAGTTGATGGCGTCCCCGTAAGCATGGTTATCGCACAACAAGCAACTTAATAAGAGATAAAGTGCATAAGTACATATTCAATACCACAATAGTTTTTAAGCTATTTGTCCCATGAGCTATATATTGCAAAGGTGAATGGTGGAATTTAAAGGTAGCACTCAAGCAATTTACTTTGGAATGGCGGATAAATACCATGTAGTAGGTAGGTATGGTGGACACAAATGGCATAGTGGTTGGCTCAAGGATTTTGGATGCATGAGAAGTATTCCCTCTCGATACAAGGTTTAGGCTAGCAAGGTTATTTGAAACAAACACAAGGATGAACGGTGCAGAAAAACTCACATAAAAGACATATTGTAAACATTATAAGATTCTACACCGTGTTCCTTGTTGTTCAAAACTCAATACTAGATATTATCTAGACTCTAGAGAAACCAAATATGCAAACCAAATTAGCAAGCTCTAAGTATTTCTTCATTAATGGGTGCAAAGTATATGATGCAAGAGCTTAAACATGAGCACAACAATTGCCAAGTATCAAATTATCCAAGACATTTTAGAATTACTACATGTAGTATTTTCCAATTCCAACCATATAACAATTTAACGAAGAAGAAACTTCGCCATGAATACTATGAGTAGAGCCTAAGGACATACTTGTCCATATGCTACAGGGGAGCGTGTCTCTCTCCCATAAAGTGAATGCTAAGATCCATTTTATTCAAACAAAACAAAAACAAAAACAAACCGACGCTCCAAGCAAAGTGCATAAGATGTGACGGAATAAAAATATAGTTTCAGGGGAGGAACCTGATAATGTTGTCGATGAAGAAGGGGATGCCAAGGCATCCCCAAGCTTAGACGCTTGAGTCTTCTTATAATATGCAGGGGTGAACCACCGGGGCATCCCAAGCTTAGAGCTTTCACTCTCCTTGATCATATTGCATCATACTCCTCTCTTGATCCTTGAAAACTTCCTCCACACCAAACTCGAAACAACTCATTAGAGGGTTAGTGCATAATAAAAATTCACATGTTCAGAGGTGACACAATCATTCTTAACACTTCTGGACATTGCATAAAGCTACTGGACATTAATGGATCAAAGAAATTCATCCAACATAGCAAAAGAGGCAATGCGAAATAAAAGGCAGAATCTGTCAAAACAGAACAGTCCGTAAAGATGGATTTTATTAGGCCACCAGACTTGCTCAAATGAAAATGCTCAAATTGAATGAAAGTTGCGTACATATCTGAGGATCATGCACGTAAATTGGCTTAATTTTCTGAGCTACCTACAGGGAGGTAGACCCAGATTCGTGACAGCAAAGAAATCTGGAACTGCGCAGTAATCCAAATCTAGTACTTACTTTACTATCAAAGACTTTACTTGGCACAACAAAACATAAAACTAAGATAAGAAGAGGTTGCTACAGTAGTAAACAACTTCCAAGACACAAATATAAAACAAAAATACTGTAGTAAAAACATGGGTTGTCTCCCATAAGCGCTTTTCTTTAACGCCTTTCAGCTAGGCGCAGAAAGTGTGACTCAAGTAACATCAAGAGATGAAGCATCAACATCATAATTTGTTCTAATAATAGAATCATAAGGTAACTTCATTCTCTTTCTAGGGAAGTGTTCCATACCTTTCTTGAGAGGAAATTGATATTTAATATTACCTTCCTTCATATCAATAGTAGCACCAACGGTTCGAAGAAAAGGTCTTCCCAATATAATGGGGCAAGATGCATTGCATTCAATATCCAAGACAACAAAATCAACGGGGACAAGGTTATTGTTAACCATAATATGAACATTATCAACTCTCCCCAAATGTTTCTTTTTAGCATTATCAGCGAGATTAACATCCAGATAACAGTTTTTCAATGGTGGCAAGTCAAGCATATCATAGACTTTCTTAGGCATAACAGAAATACTTGCACCAAGATCACATAAAGCATTACAATCAAATCTTTGACTCTCATTTTAATGATGGGCTCCCAACCATCCTCTAGCTTTCTAGGAATAGAAGTTTCAAGTTTTAGTTTCTCTTCTCTAGCTTTTATGAGAGCATTTGTAATATGTTTTGTGAAAGCCAAGTTTACAGACAGCTAGCATTGGGACTCTTAGCAAGTTTTTGCAAGAACTTTATAACTTCAGAGATGTGGCAATCATCAAAATCTAAATCATTACAATCTAAAGCAATGGGATTATCATCCCCAAGGTTGGAAAAATTTCAGCAGTTTTATCACGAGCAGTTTCAACAGCTTTAGCAGTTTCGAGTAATTTTGCGCGCTTTGCACTAGGAGTAGAAGCATTGCCAACACCAATTATTTTACCATTAATAGTAGGAGGTGCAGCAACATGTGAATCATTAGCATTGCTAGTGGTGGTAATAGTCCAAACTTTAGCTACATTTTCCTCTTTAGCTAGTTTTTCATTTTCTTCTCTATCCCACCTAGCACGCAGCTTCAGCCATTAATCTTATATTCTCATTAATTCTAACTTGGATGGCATTTGCTGTAGTAACAATTTTATTTTCAATATCCCTATTAGGCATAACTTTCGATTTCAAAAGATCAACATCGAAGCAAGACTATCAACCTTAGAAGCAAGAATATCAATTTTATTGAGCTTTTCCTCAACAGATTTGTTAAAGGCAGTTTGTGTACTAATAAATTCTTTAAGCATAGCTTCAAGTCCAGGGGTGTATTCCTATTATTGTTGTAAGAATTCCCATAAGAATTAGCATAACCGTTACCATTATTATAAGGATATGGCCTATAGTGATTACTAGAATTGTTCCGATAAGCATTGTTGTTGAAATTATTATTTTTAATGAAGTTTACATCAACATGTTCTTCTTGGGCAACCAATGAAGCTAACGGAACATTATTAGGATCAACATTAGTCCTATCATTCGCAAGCATAGACATAATAGCATCAACCTTATCATTCAAGGAAGAGGATTCTTCAACGAATTTACCTTCTTACCTTGTGGAGCTCTTTCCGTGTGCCATTCAGAGTAATTAACCATCATATTATCAAGAAGCTTTGTTGCTTCACCAAGAGTGATGGACATAAAGGTACCTCCAGCAGATGAATCCAATAAATTCCGCTGAAGAAAAATTTAGTCCTGCATAGAAGGTTTGGATGATCATCCAAGTAGTCAGTCCATGGGTTGGGCAATTTTTAACCAGAGATTTCATTCTTTCCCAAGCTTGAGCAACATGTTCATTATCCAATTGTTTAAAATTCATTATGCTACTCCTCAAAGATATAATTTTAGCAGGGGGATAATATCTACCAATAAAAGCATCCTTGCATTTAGTCCAGGAATCAATACTATTCTTAGGCGGAGATAGCAACCAATCTTTAGCTCTTCCTCTTAATGAGAAAGGAAACAATTTTAATTTTATAATGTCACCATCAACATCTTTATACTTTTGCATTTCACATAGTTCAACAAAATTATTGAGATGGGCAGCAGCATCATCAGAACTAATACCGTGAAAATTGCTCTCGCATAACAAGATTAAGTAAAGCGGGTTTAATTTCAAAGAATTCTCACGTAGTAGCGATGTGGAGCAATAGGTGTGCATAGGAAATCATTATTATTTGTGCTAGTGAAGTCACACAACTTAGTATTTTCAGGGGTGGCCATTTTAACAGTAGTAAATAAAGCAAACTAGATAAAGTAAATGCAAGTAAACTAATTTTTTTGTGTTTTTGATATAGAGTGCAAGAC
>NC_061509.1:262745750-262800950 GCF_022539505.1 Lolium rigidum
ACTCTTTGTTGAATATCATGTGAGTTGCTATGCATGTCCGTCTTGTCTGAAGTAAGGGAGATCTACCACTTTAATGGTTAGAGCATGCATATTGTTAGAGAAGAACATCGGGCCGCTAACTAAAGCCATGAATCATGGTGGAAGTTTCAGTTTTGGACATATATCCTCAATCTCATATGAGAACACTAATTGTTGCTACATGCTTATGCATTAAACAGGAGTCCATTATCTGTTGTCTATGTTGTCCCGGTATGGATGTCTAAGTTGAGAATAATCAAAAGCGAGAAATCCAAATGCGAACTTTCTCCTTAGACCTTTGTACAGGCGGCATAGACGTACCCCTTTGTGACACTTGGTTAAAACATGTGTATTGCGATGATAATCCCGGTAATCCGAGCTAATTAGGACAAGGTGCGGGCACTATTAGTATACTATGCATGAGGCTTGCAACTTGTAAGATATAATTTACATGATACATATGCTTTATTACTACCGTTGACAAAATTGTTTCATGTTTTCAAAATAAAAGCTCTAGCACAAATATAGCAATCGATGCTTTCCTCTTTGAAGGACCTTTATTTTACTTTTATTGTTGAGTCAGTTCACCTATTTCTCTCCACCTCAAGAAGCAAACACTTGTGTGAACTGTGCATTGATTCCTACATACTTGCATATTGCACTTGTTATATTACTCTATGTTGACAATTATCCATGAGATATACATGTTACAAGTTGAAAGCAATCGCTGAAACTTAATCTTCCTTTGTGTTGCTTCAATACCTTTACTTTTATTTATTGCTTTATGAGTTAACTCTTATGCAAGACTTATTGATGCTTGTCTTGAGAGTACTATTCATGAAAAGTCTTTGCTTTATGATTCATTTGTTTACTCATGTCATTACCATTGTTTTGATCGTTGCATTCATTACATGTGTTTACAATAGTATGATCAAGTTTATGATGGCATGTCACTCCAGAAATTATCTTTGTTATCGTTTACCTGCTCGGGACGAGCAGGAACTAAGCTTGGGGATGCTGATACGTCTCCGACGTATCGATAATTTCTTATGTTCCATGCCACATTATTGATGATATTTACATGTTTTATACATACTTTATGTCATATTTATGCGTTTTTCGGAACTAACCTATTGACGAGATGCCGAAGGGCCAGTTCCTGTTTTCTGTTGTTTTTGGTTCCAGAAATCCTAGTAAGGAAATATTCTCGGAATCGGACGAAATCAACGCCCGGCATCCTATTTTTCCAAGAAGCTTCCGAACACCCGAGAGTCGCCGGAGGAGGGCCGCTGGGCCCCGGATGATAGGCCGGCGCGGCCCTAGGGGGGGCGCGCCCCCCCTAGTGTGTCGTCGCCTCGTTGACCCTCCGACTCCGCCTCTTCGCCTATATAAAGGTCCCTGACCTAAAAACCTCGACACGTTCGACGAAACCAGAGAAAACCTCCCAGAGCCGCCGCCATCGCGAAGCCAAGATCTGGGGGACAGGAGTCTCTGTTCCGGCACGCCGCCGGGACGGGGAAGTGCCCCCGGAAGGCTCCTCCATCGACACCACCGCCATCTCCATCAACGCTGCTGTCTCCCATGAGGAGGGAGTAGTTCTCCATCGAGGCTCGGGGCTGTACCGGTAGCTATGTGGTTAATCTCTCTCCTATGTACTTCAATACAATAATCTCATGAGCTGCCTTACATGATTGAGATTCATATGATGATGCTTGTAATCTAGATGTCATTATGCTAGTCAAGTGGATTTTATTTATGTGATCTCCAGGAGACTCCTTGTCCCACGTGTGTAAAGGTGACAGTGTGTGCACCGTGTGGGTCTCTTAGGCTATATTTCACAGAATACTTATTCACTGTTATGAATGGCATAGTGAAGTGCTTATTTATATCCCTTTATGATTGCAATGTGTTTTCTATCACAATATATCTATGTGCTACTCTAGTGATGTTATTAAAGTAGTTTATTCCTCCTGCACGGTGTAATGGTGACAGTGTGTGCATCGTGTAGTACTTGGCGTAGGCTATGATTGTGATCTCTTGTAGATTATGAAGTTAACTATTGCTATGATGGTATTGATGTGATCTATGCCTCCTTTCGTAGCGTGAAGGTGACGAGTGTGCATGCTATGTTAGTACTTGGTTTGGTTATGTTGATCTGTCATGCACTCTAAGGTTATTTAAATATGAACATCGAATATTGTGGAGCTTGTTAACTCCGGCATTGAGGGTTCGTGTAATCCTACACGGTTAGTGGTGTTCATCATCCAACAAGAGAGTGTAGAGTCTAGCATCTATTTATTTATTCTGTTATGTGATCAAAGTTGAGAGTGTCCACTAGTGAAAGTATGATCCCTAGGCCTTGTTCCTAAATACTGCTATCGCTGTTTGTTTATTGTTTTACTGCATCTATACTTCCTGCAATATTACCACTATCAATCACACACCAGTCCTGGACAGCAAAGCACTTTTCTGGTGCCGTTGCTACTGCTCGCATTTATTCATACCACATGTATTTCACTATCTCTTCGCCGAACTAGTGCACCTATTAGGTGTGTTGGGGACACAAGAGACTTCTTGCTTTGTGGTTGCAGTGTTGCTTGAGAGGGATATCTTTGACCTCTTCCTCCCTGAGTTCGATAAACCTTGGGTGATCCACTTAAGGGAAACTTGCTGCTGTTCTACAAACCTCTGCTCTTGGAGGCCCAACACTGTTTACAAGAATAGAAGCACCCGTAGACATCACTTGCCGGCATGGGCGATTTATAAAAAAATAACCTTTTGTGGAAAAAAACGCATGCAATGAATTTCCGGCCAAACTATTTCACGCCTCTAACCCTTTTGTGTGGCGCGCCACACTTGTCTATGTAGCGTTCGTGGGAGCGGCGCCACACATTATCGGCAGGCAGGCTCGAGCCGCCACGTATGACATAATGTGTGGCACTCTTGCGCAGGGCGAAAGGGGTCACACAAAAGGGTTAAAAGCGTGAAATAGTTTGGCCGGAGGGTCATTTCGTGCAATTCTTAATCAAAAGGGTCATTTTTGTGTAAATTGCCGCCGGCATGCGAGAAAAAAAGATGGATCAGCCAATCATGCATTCAGGCTCCTGTGCCTTCTGTAATGTCACCGAATCGATGGATCGATAAAAGAAAGGTCTTATATGTGCTTAGAACTAATAGATATATGGTAGTTATGTTAACAAAATGGTTTAATGTGTCATTGTTTAAAACACGTAGGCTGGTGTGGCTTCTCGATGATTACTATGATGTTGAACACCTGGCCTACTTGATGGCGGAGAAAGAGAATGTAATATAAATTCTTTTAGTAGGTAAGGTTATTTATTTAGTTCAAATGGATATGGCATAATATTATGACTTTTGTGTTTGGAGATACTTCAACCTCTGAAGATTCGGTCTGACAAGGCCTCCTCGAGTGACATGACGTACAATGAGAGATACACACTGCACATCGAGAGGCTTGGTCTCCTCCCTTTCATCACGCCCGTGAGCTGTTGACGCCAAACGTCAACGCCGCCGCAATCACCGCACTTGTTGACCGGTGGAGGCCGGAGAAGCACACTTTCCACCTTAGGACCGGAGGGATGGCCCCTACTCTTCAGGATGTTTCCATGTTCCTTGGACTTCCTATCGATGTTGAGCCGTTGTATATGAGCATAGATTCTGACGTGTGGCGCCAGCAGATGGAGGCGCTTATTGGTATGGCTCCTGAAGAGCCTAAAGACAGGACTAGAGACAGAGACCCAGCAGGCGCAACTTATAAGTGGATTGTATAAAACTTCACGACATGATCAAGATGTATAATCGAGTATACGTGTGGTATGTTATCTCTAGTACTCTATTTGTTGACGGTGGTGGCAGGACCGCTCAGTGGATGTGGCTCAAGGCATTGACTGTCTTAGAACGCAGTTGGAGCTAGGTTCTGCGGCACTAGCCTACTTGTACCTGCAGGTGATGAATTGTTAATATTACTTTGCTTCTACATTACAAGATCTGGGAATACACATTATCTTCCAATGGATGTGCATTCCAGACACCACAGTATGCCTTTCTCCAACTCAACAATATCACTTGGGTTATTCCAATGCAATCAATGCTCACTTGTCCTAAAACCTCGACATAGTTATGAGTACACTCTAACACCAATTCAAGCTCATCCGGGTACGAGTCTATTTTTTTTTTAAAAGGTGTCCTTGTCCACATGATGAACATGAAAAATTCTTGTCACTTCTACCACAATTACAAGAACACATAGATGAAAGGATACATATGGTAAACTAGAAGGGGATGTGGATATGTTCTACAAATTTTCTTTAAATTACTCGCAGTAAGTGTGCCTAATGCAAACTAGGTGAGGCAACATGTACGCTGATACAATATACTTCAAGCATGAAGGTTATTAAAAATGTAAAAAAACACAAGTAAAGAGACCAGTTAGAGATAACCAAAGCACGTGGAGAAGAAGATGTATTCTCGTTTTCCCTTCATTGGGAGGGAGGTATGCCGCGCTTGGAGAGGTGCGAGATCCCACGAAGGAATTCCCAATGCCATGAAGATTCACCTTCTTCTCTGTAGGCAATGTCACGAAAGAATAGCTCACTGACTTCTAATAGACTTCAATGTAGTCACCAAAATCTCACAAACTTCTTGGATAAAATCCACAACCCGGATGCTTCCCAGTGATCCTAGCCACCTAGGGTTTCCCACAAACGCAAGAGTAAAAAGTTTGCTCGAAACTCAAGGGGGAATAAAATTTGGAATGGTGGGATCATAGATTGGGACATCCTCTTGCTTTCTATCAAAGGGATCTGGCTTTGGTTGGGTAAAATGGGAGATCCAAGCTTTTGGTATTTCAACAATGGTGTGTGTGAGAGAGAGAGCTTAAAGATAAGACATGAATGGTTAACCTAATCCTCTAAAGTTGGAAGAAGGGATATTTATAGTGAAAGGAGAAATATAGACGTTTGCAAAAGTTCCTGCAACCCTAAAGCGAGGTAAAATCCGCATTGTCAGCTTCCTTGCTGATTTGGTCTAGCAGCCAGACCAGCACGCCAGAATCGGCCCCGGTTCGGCAGCTTGGGTGGATATCGCTACAAGACTTGCAATCATTCCTTACAAAATTCAAGATATAGAAAATAATAGGTGATACGTTGCAAACGTATCTATAATTTTTGATGCTCCATGCTTTTTTTACACCAATTGCTATATATTTTGTTTACACTTTGTGGCACTTTTATGCATTTTTTGGCACTAACCTGTTGACAAGATGCCACGGTGCCAGTTTCCTGTTTTCTGCTGTTTTCGGTTTCAGAAAATTTGTACAGGAAATATTCTCGGAATTGGACAAAACAAAAGCCGAAGTGCCTATTTTACCGAAACGGAGACGGAGTCCAGAGGGGGGTCGAAGAAGTGGTGTAGGGCGGCCAGACCACACCTAGGCGCGGCCTGGCACTGGCCCTGGCCCGCTCCTAGGGGTGGTATGGGCCACCCCGGCACCCCACCGACCTATCTCCTCCGCATATATAAAGCCTTCGACGCAAAAACCCTAAATAAATAAGCCTCTGTTCCAGAAAAGTTCCGTAGCTCCACCGCCATCGCAGACAAGATCCGAGGGACATAAAGTCTCTGTTCCGGCACCCTGCCGAGACGGAGAATTTCCCCCGGAGCCATCTCCATCTACTCCACCACCATCTCCATCGCTGTTGCTGACTCCCACGATGAGGAGTGAGTAGTTCTCCCCCGAGGCTGAGGATCTACCGGTAGCTATGTGGTTTATCTCTCTCCCATAGTGTGATCTTTATGTGATCATGAGCTTTGTAATCTAGATGTCGTTATACTATTCAAGTGGATTTTACTTATGTGATCTCTGGAGTCTCCTTGTCCCACGTGTGTAAAGGTGACAGTGTCCGTGTGGGTCTCTTAGGCTATATTTCACAGAATACTTGTTCACTGACTTATGATTTGAGTTGGATGTCTCTATGAAATCGTGGTGTGTTAGTACCTCCTATGAATGCTCAAAGTGATAGAGTGGGGTGTTCATTAGTACTTGGGAATACATCTTTAAGCGTTACTTTTGCAGCCCTATGCGATGAATTAGTGTTCGTTATCCAACCAGAGAGTAGTTCGGAGTAGCATAGTGAAGTGCTTATATTTATATTCATTTATGATATCATTGTTGAGAGTGATCCCTAGTGAAAGTATGATCCATAGGCCTTGTTTTCAAGCATCGAATCACCGTTTATTTACTGTTTTATTACATGTTTACTTGCTGCCATATTTATTTCAGATTGTTATTACCACTCATATTCATCTATATCACTTGCATTTTACTATCTCTTCGCTGAACTAGTGCACATATACATCTGATAAGTGTATTGGGTGTGTTGGGGACACAAGAGACTTCTTGTATCGTAATTGCAGGGTTGCTTGAGAGGGATATCTTTGACCTCTACCTCCCCGAGTTAGATAAATCTTGGGTGATCCACTTAAGGAAAACTTGTTGTTGTCCTACAAGCTTCTGCACTTGGAGACCCAACACTGTCTACAAAAATAGAAGCGTGCGTAGACATCAATAGGCTACAATTAGTGGAAAGCGTGGGTGGCATCTGGTGGCCTATGTTTCTATTTTTCATCAATCCATCATCTTATATACCAAATCATATACTTAGTCTTGAGAACAAAATCCGCATTCTTGAAAACAGGAAGAAGGCGTTGGTGGAAGAAGAGCAATCGCTCATCATGGCGGCAGCGCACCACGGTGAGCCAACAATTAGCCTGCCGGAACCATTTTGGTTTCTCTGAAACTGCTCTCTGATATGCATTTTGGTACATACCGGAGCAGTTCGACGACGCCGAGAATTTTCAACGGGGAAAGCCGCGCCGCAGTTTTCTAGGCAGAAATCGCCAGAACCTTCTTAAACTGCATTTTCTTCAAAAACTAATCTTGCCTGAAAAGTGTGATGGGTCAATATGGTGCAAGGATGTGTGTGTACGACTTAGACAAATCACCAACGATCTCATTGAGACCACCCCTCTCAATAGTGCGTTGTTTCCTATCGACTAAAGTATAAAACAACAAAGAAAATAGTAAAAACACCGTCGCTTCTATTGAGTGCTAAATGGGGGGGGGGTCTCTCACCACCTTCCGACCATACTTGTGAACTAAACATGTGTATACAATTATAGATACCATTAGTCCACACATTAAAATGGTGTCATCAGTAGCCAAAATAACAGTTAAGGGTAAAATACCCTTATAATGTCCTCCAAACCGAGATGGAGTCACATAGAGATAATATGATGAGCTTGTATTCCATAGAAAATATTAAGAAAGCCCTCCATAAGATATGCACTTGGTTGAATTTTCCTTTGAATGCAAAGTGCATCTATAGAGAATGTAGAGAGATCCGCCAATATCTTTAGGAAACAAGCATGACATTGACAAGTTATAAGCATGGATATCTAAACAAGCATGATAGAGAGCATAGAACAACAAAATAGATATTCAACAAACTTGTCCTAAGAGACATGCATGTTTAACGCTGAATCCTCCTCATGGCGCTTGTTGCCGACCACTATGTCGTCTTCCAACCGCTTCAAAATCTGGCCCAGACGTGTCCTCATCTCTGCTCCATTCGCCTCCAAATCCATGAGGACCTGTTGCGTCTGCACGATGTTCTTCGCCGGCGCCGTCGTGACTCACTCGAGGAGAATCGAACCAAGATAGGGATTTTGTGGGATTCACCAAAGTGATTCCCACCTTTTGCTTGGATTTACAGATCAATGGCGAGAGATTCAAGAGTGCAACAAGAAGGAGAACAAAATGCCGCTGGAATCACTGGCTCTTAATACCAAATTTTCATGACTCACAACCACGGTAGGACAAATTCAGCAAACTCCGGTACAACTCGAAAACAGAGATGAGGAGGAGAGGAGCAAGGAAGAGATGGGCAAATAGACAGAGGGTGAGAGAGACCACCACGATGTTGGCCCTTACCCACTACAAATCACAGGTGGCCCAAGTCTAACACATACATTCCATCCTTGGCCCATCAATTGACTACCTTTGTCACACGTGCTTCAGGCACGCTAGTAGACAATGCAGGTGTGACAAATTAATAATAAAAATATTATTCAACAAATATGTATGCTGGTAGAGTAGTGTGCAAGATAATGCAACTAATACATCGCAACAAGTACATTCCTTCCTTGCTCCCTGATGGCGTGTATTTCACACGTTCGTTGGGCAACCCCAAGAGGAAGTTATGATGCGCACAGCAGCAAGTTTTCCCTCAGAAAGAAACCAATGTTTATCGAACCAGGAGGAGCCAAGAAGCACGTTGAAGGTTGATGGCGGCGGGATGTAGTGCGGCGCAACACCAGAGATTTCGGCGCCAACGTGGAACCTGCACAACACAACCAAAGTACTTTGCCCCAACGAAAACAGTGAGGTTGTCAATCTCACCGGCTTGCTGTAACAAAGGATTAACCGTATTGTGTGGAAGATGATTGTTTGCAGAGAAAATAGTAAAACAAGTATTGCAGCATATTTGTATTTCAGTATTAAAGAATGGACCGGGGTCCACAGTTCACTAGAGGTGTCTCTCCCATAAGATAAAAGCATGTTGGGTGAACAAATTACAGTCGGGCAATTGACAAATAGAGAGGGCATAACAATGCACATACATGACATGATAAGTATAGTGAGATTTAATTGGGCATTACGACAAAGTACATAGACCGCCATCCAACCGCATCTATGCCTAAAAAGTCCACCTTCAGGTTATCGTCCGAACCCCTCCCGATATTAAGTTGCAAAGCAACGGACAATTGCATTAAGTATGGTGCGTAATGTAATCAACAACTACATCCTCGGACATAGCGCCAATGTTTTATCCCTAGTGGCAACAGCACAACACAACCTTAGGGGTTTCTGTCACTCCCCCTGGTGTCAATGCAGGCATGAACCCACTATCGAGCATAAGTACTCCCTCTTGGAGTTAAAAGAAAAAACTTGGCCAGAGCCTCTACTAGAAACGGAGAGCATGCAAGATCATAAACAACACATGTGTAATAACTTGATAATTAACATGACATGGTATTCTCTATCCATCGGATCCCGACAAACACAACATATAGAATTACAGATAGATGATCTTGATCATGTTAGGCAGCTCACAAGATCCAACAATGAAGCACAATGAGGAGAAGACAACCATCTAGCTACTGCTATGGACCCATAGTCCAGGGGTGAACTACTCACTCATCACTCCGGAGGCGACCATGGCGGTGTAGAGTCCTCCGGGAGATGAATCCCCTCTCCGGCGGGGTGCCGGAGGAGATCTCCAGAATCCCCCGAGATGGGATCGGCGGCGACGGCGTCTCGATGAGGTTTTCCGTATCGTGGTTTTTCGCATCGGGGTTTTCGCGACGGAGGCTTTAAGTAGGCGGAAGGGCAGGAGTCGGGGGGCTAACGAGGGGCCCACACTATAGGTCGGCGCGGCCAGGGCTTGGGCCGCGCCGCCCTATAGCCTGGCCACCTCGTGGCCCCACTTCGTGTGTTCTTCGGTCTTCTGGAAGCTCCGTGGAAAAATAGGGCCCTGGGTCTTCGTTTCGTCCAATTCCGAGAATATTTCGTTACTAGGATTTACGAAACCAAAAACAGCAGAAAACGAGAACCGGCACTTCGGCATCTTGTTAATAGGTTAGTTCCAGAAAATGCACGAATATGACATAAAGTGTGCATAAAACATGTAGGTATCATCAATAATATGGCATAGAACATAAGAAATTATCGATACGTCGGAGACGTATCAAGCATCCCCAAGCTTAGTTTCGCTCGTCCCGAGCGAGGTAAAACGATAACAAAGATAATTTCTGAAGTGATATGCCATCATAACTTTGATCATACTATTTGTAAACATATGTAGTGAATGCAGCGATCATAACAATGGTGATGACATGAATAAACAAGTGAATCATATAGCAAAGACTTTTCATGAATAGTACTTCAAGACAAGTAATAATAAGTCTTGCATAAGAGTTAACTCATAAAGCAATAAATCAAAGTAAAGGTATTGAAGCAACACAAAGGAAGATTAAGTTTCAGCAGTTGCTTTCAACTTGTAACATGTATATCTCATGGATAATAGTCAACATAGTGTAATATAACAAGTACAATATGCAAGTATGTAGGAATCAATGCACGGTTCACACAAGTGTTTGCTTCTTGAGGTGGAGAGAAATAGGTGAACTGACTCAACATAAAAGTAAAGAGAATGGTCCTTCAAAGAGGAAAGCATCGATTGCTATATTTGTGCTAGAGCTTTTATTTTGAAAACATGAAACAATTTTGTCAACGGTAGTAATAAAGCATATGAGTTATGAAAGTTATATCTTACAAGTTGCAAGTCTCATGCATAGTATACTAATAGTGCCCGCACCTTGTCCTAATTAACTTGGACTACCGGATCTTTGCAATGCACATGTTTTGACCAAGTGTCACAATGGGGTACCTCCATGTCGCCTGTACAAAGGTCTAAGGAGAAAGCTCGCATTTTGGATTTCTCGCTTTTGATTATTCTCAACTTAGACATCCATACCGGGACAACATGGACAACCGATAATGGACTCCTCTTTAATGCATAAGCATGTGGCAACAATTATTATTCTCATATGAGATTGAGGATATGTGTCCAAACTGAAACTTCCACCATGAATCATGGCTTTAGTTAGCGGCCCAAAGTTCTTCTCTAACAATATGCATGCTCCAACCATGAAGGTGGTAGATCTCTCTTGCTTCGGACAAGACGGACATGCATAGCAACTCACATGATATCCAACAAAGAATAGTTGATGGCGTCCCCGTAAACATGGTTATCGCTCAACAAGCAACTTAATAAGAGATAAAGTGCATAAGTACATATTCAATACTACAATAGTTTTTAAGCTATTTGTCCCATGAGCTATATATTGCAAAGGTGAATGATGGAATTTTAAAGGTAGCACTCAAGCAATTTACTTTGGAATGGCGGATAAATACCATGTAGTAGGTAGGTATGGTGGACACAAATGGCATAGTGGTTGGCTCAAGTATTTTGGATGCATGAGAAGTATTCCCTCTCGATACAAGGTTTAGGCTAGCAAGGTTATTTGAAACAAACACAAGGATGAACGGTACAGCAAAACTCACATAAAAGACATATGGTAAACATTATAAGACTCCATACCGTCTTCCTTGTTGTTCAAAACTCAATACTAGATGTTATCTAGACTCTAGAGAAACCAAATACGCAAACCAAATTAGCAAGCTCTAAGTATTTCTTCATTAATGGGTGCAAAGTATATGATGCAAGAGCTTAAACATGAGCACAACAATTGCCAAGTATCAAATTATCCAAGACATTTTAGAGTTACTACATGTATCATTTTCCAATTCCAACCATATAACAATTTAACGAAGAAGAAACTTCGCCATGAATACTATGAGTAGAGCCTAAGGACATATTTGTCCATATGCAACAGCGGAGCGTGTCTCTCTCCCATAAAGTGAATGCTAGGATCCATTTTATTCAAACAAAACAAAAAACAAAAACAAACCAACGCTCCAAGCAAAGTACATAAGATGTGGCCGAATAAAAATATAGTTTCAGGGGAGGAACCCGATAATGTTGTCGATGAAGAAGGGGATGCCTTGGGCATCCCCAAGCTTAGACGCTTGAGTCTTCTTAATATATGCAGGGGTGAACCACCGGGGCATCCCCAAGCTTAGAGCTTTCACTCTCCTTGATCATATTGCATCATACTCCTCTCTTGATCCTTGAAAACTTCCTCCACACCAAACTCGAAACAACTCATTAGAGGGTTAGTGCATAATAAAAATTCACATGTTCAGAGGTGACACAATCATTCTTAACACTTCTGGACATTGCATAAAGCTACTGGACATTAATGGATCAAAGAAATTCATCCAACATAGCAAAAGAGGCAATGCGAAATAAAAGACAGAATCTGTCAAAACAGAACAGTCCGTAAAGATGGATTTTATTAGGCCACCAGACTTGCTCAAACGAAAATGCTCAAATTGAATGAAAGTTGCGTACATATCTGAGGATCATGATCGTAAATTGGCGTAATTTTCTGATCTACCTACAGGGAGATAGACCCAGATTCGTGACAAGCAAAGAAATCCGGAACTGCGCAGTAATCCAAATCTAGTACTTACTTTTCTATCAAAGACTTTACTTGGCACAACAAAACATAAAGCTAAGATAAGGAGAGGTTGCTACAGTAGTAAACAACTTCCAAGACACAAATATAAAACAAAAATACTGGAGTAAAAACATGGGTTGTCTCCCATAAGCGCTTTTCTTTAACGCCTTTCAGCTAGGCGCAGAAAGTGTATCTCAAGTAACATCGAAGGGTGGTGCACCTACAGCGGGGTTTGGAGTTTTCTCAACCATGCATAGTATATTGGATACATAAGTTTCAGCGTCTCCTTTTCATTAGTCTTGGGCTTGCTACTCTCATCAAACAAATTTTCGGGAACAAGCCAAGCATAGTTATGTTCTAGTGCATCATTCATAGCTAGGAGTTTACATGGTATTGGTGCTTTGATCTCCCCACCATTATTAGCATTATTAGTGTACCTTATCCTATCCATATCCATTTTTTCAAGGAGGCTAACAAAATTAGTATGAGAACCAAGCATATTAAATTTAGCAAAGACCTTTCTAGCCTCTCTTGCTAGACCACCAAATTCTCTAAGAAGGGTTTCTAAAACAAAATCTTTCTTTTCCCCCTCTTCCAAATCACCAAGTGTAAGAAACATGTGTTGGATTATAGGATTAAGATTAACAAATTTAGTTTCCAACAAGCGAACTAAAGCAGCAGCAGCAATTTCATAAGTAGGAGCAAGCTCTACCAAGTGTCTATCTTCAAAATCTTCAACGGTACTAACATGGGTGAAAAATTCTTTTATATTGTTCCTCCCAATTATAGACCCTTGTCCTACCGGTATGTTCTTTGCGGTAAAATTAAAAGGAAACATGATGAAATAAGTAAAGTAAGTGCAAGTAACTAATTTTTTTTGTGTTTTTAATATGGCGAACAAGACAGTAGATAAAGTAAAACTAGCAACTAATTTTTTTGTGTTTTGATATAAGTGCAGCAAACAAAGTAGTAAATAAAATAAAGCAAGACAAAAGCAAAGTAAAGAGATTGAGAAGTGGAGACTCCCCTTGCAGCGTGTCTTGATCTCCCTGGCAACGGCGCCGTGAAAAAGAGCTTGATGGCGTGTATTTCACACGTTCGTTGGGCAACCCCAAGAGGAAGGTATGATGCGCACAGCAGCAAGTTTTCCCTCAGAAAGAAACCAAGGTTTATCGAACCAGGAGGAGCCAAGAAGCACGTTGAAGGTTGATGGCGGCGGGATGTAGTGCGGCGCAACACCAGAAATTCCGGCGCCAACGTGGAACCTGCACAACACAACCAAAGTACTTTGCCCCAACGAAACAGTGAGGTTGTCAATCTCACCGGCTTGCTGTAACAAAGGATTAACCGTATTGTGTGGAAGATGATTGTTTGCGAGAGAAAATAGTAAAACAAGTATTGCGAGCAGATTTGTATTTCAGTATTAAAGAATGGACCGGGGTCCACAGTTCACTAGAGGTGTCTCTCCCATAAGATAAAAGCATGTTGGGTGAACAAATTACAGTCGGGCAATTGACAAATAGAGAGGGCATAACAATGCACATACATGACATGATAAGTATAGTGAGATTTAATTGGGAATTACGACAAAGTACATAGACCGCCATCCAACTGCATCTATGCCTAAAAAGTCCACCTTCGAGGTTATCGTCCGAACCCCCTCCAGGTATTAAGTTGCAAAGCAACGGACAATTGCATTAAGTATGGTGCGTAATGTAATCAACAACTACATCCTCGGACATAGCGCCAATGTTTTATCCCTAGTGGCAACGAGCATAACACAACCTTAGGGGTTTCGTCACTCCCCCAGGTGTCAATGCGGGCATGAACCCACTATCGAGCATAAGTACTCCCTCTTGGAGTTAAAAGTAAAAACTTGGCCAGAGCCTCTACTAGAAACGGAGAGCATGCAAGATCATAAACAACACATGTGTAATAACTTGATAATTAACATGACATGGTATTCTCTATCCATCGGATCCCGACAAACACAACATATAGAATTACGGATAGATGATCTTGATCATGTTAGGCAGCTCACAAGATCCAACAATGAAGCACAATGAGGAGAAGACAACCATCTAGCTACTGCTATGGACCCATAGTCCAGGGGTGAACTACTCACTCATCACTCCGGAGGCGACCATGGCGGTGTAGAGTCCTCCGGGAGATGAATCCCCTCTCCGGCAGGGTGCCGGAGGAGATCTCCCGAATCCCCCGAGATGGGATCGGCGGCGACGGCGTCTCGCAAGAGTTTTCCGTATCGTGGTTTTTCGCATCGGGGTTTTCGCGACGGAGGCTTTAAGTAGGCGGAAGGGCGGAGTCGGGGGGCTAACGAGGGCCCACGCTATAGGTCGGCGCGGCCGAGGCTTGGGCCGCGCCGCCCTATAGCCTGGCCACCTCGTGGCCCCACTTCGTGTGTTCTTCGGTCTTCCGGAAGCTCCGTGGAAAAATAGGGCCCCGGGTCTTCGTTTCGTCCAATTCCGAGAATATTTCGTTACTAGGATTTCTGAAACCAAAAACAGCGAGAAAACGAGAACTGGCACTTCGGCATCTTGTTAATAGGTTAGTTCCAGAAAATGCACGAATATGACATAAAGTGTGCATAAAACATGTAGGTATCATCAATAATATGGCATAGAACATAAGAAATTATCGATACGTCGGAGACGTATCACTCCCTCTTCCATTAAATCAACTCGCGATCGTAGTACGGTGTCGCCCGCAATGCATTAAAGAATCCGAATCAGATTGGTCAAGGATTTGCAGATATACGGTTCCAGCGAACTGAAGACGCAGTAGCCTCAGCTTTTTTTCGATAAAGGGAATATATTAATATCAAAACGATACCAATTACACCCGGCCTCTGCAACAACGCACCACCCTAATGGCACTACGGATGCACACAGCCAAAAAAAAGAAAAGAAAACTAAGAAACAAAAGTCCCGCTACAGTATCTCGGGCCTAACAACAGCAATACATCCACCGCCAAGACAACACCTGAAATACAGAATCTCCAAAAACGATGCCTCCAAGAAGGGAACAGTGCGCGAACACCATCGTCGCCCGATCAACGATTTTGGTTTTCACCCTGAAGATAGTCCCCACTCTCAAAACAATGCCTCCAACAAGGTCATTGGCAGGCACAACCAGTTAAGGCCAGACCTTGGGTTTTCACCCTGAAAGGTAGGACTCTGAACTTCACCTGTGTTGTCGCCCCCACTTTCATACCGCTGCTGTGAAGCCCAGAACACCAAGCAAGTCCCTCAACAACGTGGAGACTTGAACCTCCCTTAGCTAGTCCTCCCCTCCGGCCTTCATGAACTTCTCTTCTTCCGACTTTCATCATGGATCCATAGTCACTTGATGTCAACACAGAAAAAGAGCTTCGCGCCGCTCCCTCCAGAACCAATCGGTCGGAATAAAAGCATGGGTGCGCACGACCGAATACCACCGATCCAGCAAACTCCATGCAAAAAGCACTGTTACATTCGCCGGCGGAGCCTTCCGGAACTCAACACTCCGGCTAGATCACGAGTCCAGGCCTCCGGTAGATCTTCATCTTCACGCAAGAGAGACCCTAGGACGACCGTCTTTATTCAGGTCGGACCCCCACGTCGGCGACCATCCCGGGCTGGCCACTCCAACCCTCCACCGGTGTCTCCGTCGCCGGCTTCCAAGCATCTCCATCTCGCCGCCGGAACGCAGTAGCATCAGCTGTCGTCCCAACGTACTAATTAGTTAGTATACTATACTATACTTAATTTCTAAACGAACGTACTGAGTAATTAGAACAACCCCCTGACTACATGGCGTGTTTGGTGCACAAAGTTGGTCTCCATCCATGACATGCTGCCAAAAGGCCAAATTTGGCCGCTGAACTTTCCTTGAGGAAAGACAGACCAACCATATATGCATACTACACTCGTATATAAAGTGGTTGTCTGAAAGAAGCATCCGTTCGGCGAGCTGCACGGCTGCGTACCACAACCAGCCAGCAAGAATGTCTTCGTACTGATATAGCCAGAATGAAATTTTTTTCTGGTTCCCCGTGGATCCACAACCAAGGGGAAAACGATTGACGACCATGACAACTCTTGCACTATTTGTTTTCATCTGAGTTCGAAATATTTCAGTAAGAGCATAAACAAGTATCGAAAAAGTGAGCTGCTACTATTCCACAGCCAAAAGGATAGCGCACACAAACGTGGGTAGTGCTAACCCTATCCTCACATTACCATGCTCCTATACTTACTCTAATTCCTATCTAACCCTATCGTTTACGAGCTGTTACCTTTTTAATTAGCTGCGTGCATCACCATCCCAATCCATGTCCAGATCTGGTCCGTTTAAATACAACGAAAGACTGCCTTCACGGTCTGGCCTTCTAGGCTAGCCTGGCTTCAACCCACTACGATGTTGATTGTTGTTCAGCTACGGGATTGAGGTTCGTGCTCGAAACTTCGTTACCTAAATTGGTCACCAGTAATCTGAATACGCTAGAGTAGGACCGGTAGTATATTATCCATCTATGCGATTGATCATTTTAACGGAATATCTAAAAAGAAATGTTGTTTATGCAAGAAAACTAACCAAGTAACTTATTGGAGTGTCAAATAGTGCGAGAAGTTATTAAATATATATAGGTTGCGATGCCTTCCTGGACCTTGGTCTGGTGAAAACTATACATTTTCCAATTTAACAAGTTACAGGTGGTTTTCGCTTTAGAAATGTGCAACTGCATTGTAACCGTCTAAGTGGGGATTTAAGAAAGTCGTCAACTTTGAACAAGCAAAATCATGTGGAATTTCTTGGTCCCAAGCAGGAATTCCATTTTCTAAGTACCGATCTCAAACGAAGACCTTAGCTTAATTAATTCTACAATCGAAAGTTATTTTTATCGCTTCGGTAGCACGGGCCACTTGGAAGTCCCACTCACGATAAAGTGTGCACACGACGGGCATACTTACTCCAAGGACAGGAATATACCCATACCAAACCAGTCGCCAACGCAAAGTACAACAACAACAAGTGCAGCAAGTGGCCATGCATGCATGCATCGCCGTCTAGCTCGATCGAGCATTTGTGCGGAGCATATGCCGTATATCACATTGATACGTATGGATAAGACGCCGGCCACGAAGCTAGCTAGCGATCCAAGAAATGCTTAGCACATGCTTGTACAAGACAACCAACTCTGTCACATAGCTCTCGCACACATGCTTAGATATCTTCTTTTGTTCTGGAATGTACTTCCGGCCGATCGATCGATTATATATTCCGTTAGCTACGTATAAGAAGATTATCTATGCCATCTTACCGGAAGCATCTACTCCGCGGGCTGTCGTGTTCTCCGGATGGACTACGGATTTCGTCATCTCCTATTCGAGAAATAATAAGTGCTTCTTGCATGGTCACTTGGTCAGTGTCATGTTAAACAAGAGCTATCCGTTTTGTCCAAGGCCAAGGGCATGTGTTGCTAATGATGGCTAGATCGTAACGGGTGGGTTTGCATTTGGAAGGATATCCTCTTCTTGGTTGGCCAATTATTCGCACAAGCTCAGTTTCTTGCCTTGAATTGTCGAGGTGCCATTTCATGTGTCATGTGAGGTTGGATCTTGTGGAGTAACGGGTGTAGAAAATGGTTAGCTAACTTGTCATCTCCAAACATTTGTCCTAACCTTGCTAGGCATTTTGTTAATGCATGCGGCCGAATGTGGCGGCGACTCAACCATACGGGTGGGTTGGCGTTTATGAAGAAAGAAGATAATTGGAGTATCATTAGTTGATCAAGATGGACGCCTGACTTGTCAAGTCTTTAACTTTTGTCTTAGCACACGTACCATCAAGCCACAAGAGGAAAAAAAGATAAACCTTGACAAGAGATCAATCAGTATTGACGAATAAGTACATACAGAAAATTCACAAGGATTAAAGAAGAGTTTTGTGCAGACAAGAAAAGGAACTTGGGTGGGACAGGAACGGGACATAGCTTTTACGCACGCTAGTTAATTGCACGAAGCAACGGGGTGCTGTTGGGTGATTTCACAGTGGCGTAGCCACATTGAGACCTGTGTGGTCAATTGACCACACAGGTTTTTAGCAAATTCTTTGTATGCTAGTATAAAATTATGATAAAATATATTAAAATGAATAAAAATACATGTATTTGACATCACAGATTACAAATGACAACACAGACTTCAAGTTCTGGCTCCGCTGATTTGTCCATGCAGAGTCCATACACCAGAGCTTGCAGGTGAAGGCACCCACCAACTAGACTCACGAAACATGGACATGAAATCACACGGACGGGGACTAAGACTGACAGTATAAAATGACAGAGTCGTCCGTCAGAGGCACACACCATCGGAAACATACATCTGATGACTATCAAGCATACGAATACGATTGAGGAAATGCAGCTAGCCTACCATGCAGTCTGTGGATAAGTTCCAACATGCACTTACCTACAACTAATAACGTGTAACAACTAACAAGAGACACGGTGAGATGGTGCCCCAAATGCTCAATGATCGAAACAGCCAGCCCCACACCGTTACCATGAACCTGGTCTCGAAACAGCACTCAGATCCCGAGTACCCTACGCCATCCGATCGATATCGATCTTTCTTTCTCGGGAGGTTGTTGGGCACCGATCGAGAGCCGTCTCAAAACTCTTTCCGATCGCTGAAACGCTGCAGGATGCGACCGACGGCGTAGTACATTACTGCTGCCGATGATAGAAACCCTCAGAATCTGGAGCAAGTTGTGCATAATCCAATATAGGATTTGGTGGTAGCGTATGTCTTGTCATCGCCTTAGCTACCTTTTCGTTGACCTCCCTGATCAGTTCTCTGCGAGGAAGATTCGTGTGAACCACACCCAACTTGCCGAGTGGAAGAAGTTGGCCATCTCAGTCTCAGGATCTTTGTTCCGTTCCAATAACCGGGTGTGGAGGAGCTAGCTCTCCGACCGGGTTCCACCTGGGAGGCCGGGACAGCACCATCTTCATAGAAACTTCAGAATTTCGAAAATTGATGACTTTTCAAGTGGATGTCGTATATATATCCAGGTCATGGCTATTCATTATCATGAAAAAAAGGACCAAGGGGTTGGTGGTACTGGTGCGTCCGTTTATAATACTCACCTCGGTTGACTGAAATTTTGGTTAGATGTCAGAAAAGTACACTTGCAGTACTGTCCTGCAATTTTATCAGAAAAATAGATGCAATCTTTTAATCTTAAAGCTATTATACGTTATTTATACAGGTTAATGTAGGATGATGCTGGTTTGCATGCGAATCCGATACTAGTTTATTAGTATGTGAATTAGATTTCGAAAATAAAGGAAAGTAGATGCTATACTGCTGCTATAGCCTCGGTGTCCGAACGAGGACCTGAATTCTTCTGAATGTCTGAACCTGCAGGAGATGCCTGTTACAGGAGATAGATGACGATTCGCCACCAAAGTTGAGCCCTTGACCCGCAACCAAAGTTTGGATTCGTCTAAATGTTCTCTTACACGAGGAGGAGACGATGACGAGAAAGAAGAAAAGAGGGGCTACAGTGATGTGGATACACTACGGGAAACACACAAGGTGCTCACGGCCGCTAGCCGTCCGCACAGCAGGAGATGCCGTCGGCCGAAGGCTGTTGAAATCAGAACTATTTGAGAAAATCATTTTGAAAGGTTATACAATTTTTTCGACGTATGTGTAAAAGATAATGCCATTTTACAGAGAAATATTTTTTAAAAAAAAATTCAAAATTTGAATTTGTTAATTTCCCTAATAGCAGGCTGGGTAACATACAGGGATTTCAAAATATTTTATTTTTTAGATTTTTTATCATTTTCTGCCATTCATTTGAAACTTAAAAAGGCGACCGAGGAGTGTGTGGAGGAAAAAAAACTCAGGGCTTGTGCCGACAGCTAGGCCGTAGGCACGCCCTTGACGTCGTCCCCCTGCTGTTACGGCGCAGCTCCCAAGCACACGCGTACGCCTCTGTGCCGTTGGGGCAGCCATCAGCACAGTAAGTGCATGTGCCAACGGTCCACAATGTGTCGACGGGGGTTGTCACCACAGAACTCCCTGTGCTGATGGTCCGTCCGGCGGGCTGATGGGAAGAGTAGCTATGCTAATGGCCCCGATAAAATGCAGTCGGCGCAGAACACAGCTTTTCCGTAGTGATAGCCTCATAAGGCGCACACACAGCTACCGACATATTACGGCTATTTCATCTGAATCATGGAGACTAAAAGCCCATTGCCGGCATGTAAGGTGATATAATGGATCACCCAACCATGCATTCACGCGCCGGTGCCTTGTGTAATGTTACCGAATCGATGGATCCATGTCCCTCTCTCCCGCGTGTTTTGCATCCGCTGTGCTCAATGGTACTTAAACACGGCTAACTTAGCTAGCTGTCCTTGGCAAGTTGGGTGGATTACTTCTGTTGAATGTAGATGGACTGCAGCTCAATAAAGCAGCTCATGTAGTCTACAATTTCTGAAATCTCAAGGCCCATCACGTTGGCAGCTTGGGACAGTCTTGGGGGACAAAGTTTAGTCCCACATTGCTAGTTGGAGAAAGTTGGAGTGGTATATAAGGGCTGTTGTTCTAGTTCTTCGAGTGAGAATAGAAGGAGCCCTCGTGCACTCCTCCTCCTCCGCCCGCCCCGCCTTGGCTCGGCACGGCACGTCATGTCACGTCACGCACGCACGTCGTGTTTCGTGACTCGAGTTCGAGTTCGAGACACACTCCAGGAAGCCTAAATTTTTGTTTGGTGCACCAACTGAGTTGGGTACGTGTCGATCTGCATGTGCATGCTAACTGCGTGTCCCTGGTTTCCTACGCGTGGCAACGCGGTCGGGTCGGCTCTCCTCCCAGGCTATACAAGGAGACAGATCAGATCTAGAGAATACCTCTCTCAGAACTCTCTAGTCCGTCTCTCTCATGAAGTTCCTTTTGTTGCGCTACTCTCTAGTCTTCCCCATCCCGGCGACTGCGTGCATAGCCGTCCGGGAGAACAGGCCTCCGAAACCCCGTCCGTTGAGATCCTGCACCGGGAGACGGACGATAAGGTTTTTGGGGAGCGTCTCAGCGCGACTGCTCGCTGCTGTTCGTGCTCTTCTTCGCCGGTTCGACTTCTTCATCGTCGACTCCGACTACACCATGGGCGACATCAACAACTCCCATGGTGGTGGTGCTGCTGCTGCTGGTGCGACCTTCCCGGTCGCGATGTACGTGCTTTTCCTCTCCTACCTTGCACTGCTACTTATTCCATGTTCAGATCTGATGCATGTGCTTAGTCTGATGTGAGTGGTTAAGTATGCTTGTGCACCTGTAATGTTGCTTTCGGTAATTAAACTCACACGGAAATTGCCTAATAATCCAACAATCCAAAAACCTTATTTGCTTAGGCAATTTTCACCGTCTGGTTTTGCTGCTGCGCTCAAACCGAGCCCGTTTACGGGTTCTCATTTCAAGAGATGGCATAATAAAACCCTCTTGTGGCTCACTTCTATGGGCGTGCACCGAGTTGCGGAAGGTACTCCCAGAGGTCCGCTTACTCCTGAAGAGGATAAAGCATTCGGGGATGCCACCGTAATGTTTGTGGGTGCTGTCCTAAGTGTGCTCGGAGACAAGTTGGTTGATGCTTATCTGCACATCCGAAATGGGAAGGAACTGTGGGATGCACTGGACGCTAAGTTTGGTGATGCCGATGCCGGAGGTGAACTATATGCTATGGAGCAGTTCAGTGACTACAGAATGGTTGAGAACCGATCTGTAGTAGAACAGGCTCATGAGATACAGATCATGGCAAAGGAACTTGAGCTCCTCAAGTGTGTTCTACCGGACAAGTTTGTCGCGGGATACATTGTCGCTAAGCTTCCTCCTTCATGGAGGAACTTTGCCACTTCTCTGAAATATCAGAGGCATGAGTTCTCTGTTGAGAATATCATGAGCTCTCTAGATGTTGAGGAGAAGGCGAGGGCAAAAGACAAACACACTGGAGGAACCGAGGAACGTTATGCTGCCAATATGGTACAGAAAAATACCCACAAGTTCAAGGGAAAGAACAAGGGAGTCTCCCAAACTACCAACTTTAAGAAGAAGGGGAAAACGGAGAAGAAAGATCCTTGCTGGGTGTGTGGCGAGACAGGCCATTGGGCTAATCGTTGTCCACAACGCAAAGGAAAGAAAGGTCAGGCTGGACAGAACTCAATTTTTGTCAACATGATCATTGGCAACACAGAGGAAGGAACTACAGGGTATGGTAATATATTACCTACTGTTCTTTCGGTGTTTCAGCCCACATAATGGTGGGTTGATACAGGTGCTAATGTTCATGTGTGTGCTGACATCTCCATGTTTACCTCTTACCAGGCCCGAGGTTCCTCAGTAATGATGGGGAATGGGTTACATGCTACTGTTCGTGGTGTTGGCACGGTAGATCTGAAGTTTACTTCGGGAAAGATCGTGCAACTGAAGAACGTGTTGCATGTCCCTTCTATCAAGAAGAATCTTGTTAGTGGCTCCCGTCTTATGAAAGATGGGTTTAAGTTGGTGTTTGAGTCCAATAAAGTTATACTGTCTAAGTATGGAACTTTTCTTGGAAAGGGCTATGAATGTGAGGGAATGTTTCGCTTCTCTCTAGAAGACTTCTGCGATAATTTTGTGAACCATGTAAGCACTAGTGTTAATGAAACTAATGTTTGGCATTCACGACTTTGTCATGTTAATTTTGGTTGTATGACGCGGCTTGCTGATATGAGTTTAATTCCGAAATTCACCTTTGTCAAAGGCTCTAAGTGCCATGCTTGTGTGCAAGCAAAGCAGCCTCGCAAGCCTCACAAGCCTGTGAAGGAAAGAAACTTGGCACCACTAGAACTCATACATTCAGATCTATGTGAGATGAATGGTGAGTTGACAAGAGGTGGAAAGAAATATTTCATGACTTTGATTGATGATTCCACTATGTATTGTTATGTGTATCTCCTGAAAACTAAAGATGAGGCTCTTGATTTCTTTAAAACCTATAAGGCTGAAGTTGAGAATCAACTTGAAAGAAAGATAAAAAGGGTTCGGTCCGATTGTGGTGGAGAGTACTTTTCTAATGAGTTCAATTTATTTTGTGCGGAACATGGTATAATCCATGAGAGGACGCCTCCCAATTCCCCACAATCCAATTAGATTGCGGAAAGGAAAAAACCATACTCTAACATATTTGGTTAACGCCATGTTAGATGTTTCGGGTTTATCTAAGGAATGGTGGGGGGAGGCTATATTGACTTCATGTCATGTCCTAAACCGTGATCCAACCAAGAATAAAGAGATTACCCTTTATGAGGAATGGGAAAAGAAAAGACCAACACTCTCCCACCTACGAACTTGGGGTTGTTTGGCTAAAGTGAATTTTCCAATCACCAATAAGCTAAAGCTTGGACCAAAAACCGTGGACTGTGTCTTTCTTGGCTATGCTGCCCATAGCATTGCTTATAGATTTCTCGTGGTGAAATATGGAGTGGACGACATGAATGTTGGCACCATCTTTGAATCAAGAGATGCTACATTCTTTGAGGACATATTTCCTATGAGAGATATGCATGGCATGTCTAGTTGGGAATCTGATCCAATACATGAAACTCATATGGACTCTGATGAGGAATCTGATGATGAGAGTTCAGATTCTGATGAAGATGACAATGAAGCTCCCACAAGGAGTAAGAGACAAAGGACTGGAAAGTCTTTTGGTAATGATTTCATTGTGTATCTTTTGGATGATACTCCCACTACCATTTCAGAAGCTCTCGCATCTCCTGATGCAGACTACTGGAAGGAAGCAGTTCAAAGCGAGATGGATTCCATCTTGGCTAATGAAACGTGGGAGTTAACTGAGCGTCCTTATGGGTGCAAACCTGTAGGATGTAAATGGTTATTTAAGAAGAAGCTCCGAGCTGATGGTACTATTGAGAAGTACAAAGCTCGGCTTGTAGCAAAAGGCTATACCCAAAAGGAAGGCGAAGATTTCTTCGATACCTACTCACCTGTGGCGAGATTGACCACCATTCGAGTACTACTGTCATTGGCTGCCTCACTCGGTCTGCTCGTTCATCAAATAGACGTTAAGACGGCTTTCCTAAATGGAGAGTTGGACGAGGAAATTTACATGGAACAACCTGATGGTTTCGTACTTCAAGGTCAAGAAAGAAAGGTGTGTAAATTAAAGAAATCTTTGTATGGTCTCAAACAAGCTCCCAAACAATGGCATGAGAAGTTTGAAAGAACTTTGACATCTGTGGGCTTTGTTGTTAATGAAGCCGACAAATGTGTGTACTACCGCCATGGTGGGGGTGAGGGAGTTGTCCTATGCTTGTATGTGGATGACATACTAATTTTTGGGACAAGTCTCAAAGTGATTAAGGAGGTAAAATACTTCTTATCTCAGTGTTTCGAGATGAAAGATCTTGGAGAAGCTGATGTTATTTTGAACATCAAGTTATTGAGAGATGGGAATAATGAGATTACACTTGTGCAATCTCATTATGTTGAGAAGGTGTTGAGAAGATTTGGCTATGCTGATTGCAAATCTTCTCTCACACCTTATGATCCTAGTGTCTTGCTTCGAAAGAATGAAAAGGCAACTAGAGATCAATTAAGATACTCTCAAATCATTGGTTCACTCATGTATTTAGCTTGCGCTACGAGGCCTGATATCTCGTTCGCTGTATGCAAACTTAGCCTGTTTGTGGCCAACCCGGGAGATGATCATTGGCATGCTCTTGAGAGAGTGATGCGCTATCTAAATGGAACAATGAGTTATGGAATTCATTATACCGGGTATCCAAGAGGACTTGAAGGGTATATTGATTCCAATTGGATTTCAGATGCTAAGATGAAGGCCACAAGTGGATATGTTTTCACTCTTGGTGGTGGCGCTGTTTCCTGGAAGTCTTGCAAGCAGACCATCTTAACGAGGTCAACTATGCAAGCAGAACTCACATCATTAGATACACCTACTGTCGAAGCGGAATGGCTTCGTGAGCTCTTAATGGACTTGCGTATGGTTGAAAAACCAATACCGGCCATCCTCATGAACTGTGATAATCAAACTGTGATTATTAAAGTTCTAAGGATAATATGAAAAGTTCCAAACATATCAAGAGGAGACTAAAGTCTGTCAGAAAACTGAAGAACTCCGGAATGATAGCATTGGATTATGTCCAAAGTGCTAAAAATCTGGCAGATCCTTTCACAAAAGGACTATCAAGAAACATGATAGACCTGCATCGAGGGATATGGGTTTGAGACCCACTAGAGTTGCCGAGGGGGTAACCCAACCTATGTGATCGGAAATTCCGTGAACTAGGACCTAGGAAAACAAATTGGAGCGACTGAGTTGAGAGAAAATTTAATACTCCCACTCCGCTGCAGATGCAATTCTCTTAGCTACTGTAAGGCAGGTTGACAATGTCTTAATGTGTTCTGAGCGGCTCTTGATGATCGAAGACGCTGTCCTACAGGGCGATCTTTGAAGAACACAACTATATGAGTGACACTACTGGTCATAGTGTGGGAGATTTGGGTGAATCTCTAGTAAGCTCATGAAGGGCCGAGGAGTATGACTTATAAGCTCTACCCGAGGGGAAGGCTATGGTAGCCTAGTACCATGCCGACATTGAGTGAAACTTGCTGCACAAAGACTGACAATTCAAGGCATAGTCCATTGTTCAGTTGTAGTCAAGCGTAACTCCTTGTCTAGGTGGAAGTTCAACTTAACAGTCTCCACTGAAGTGCATGTATATTAAACAGCGAATGGAACTAATATGTCATCTGATGTGCATATGAGATTTGGTGGGGGATTGTTGAATGTAGATGAGCTGCAGCCCAATAAAGCAGCCCATGTAGTCTACAATTCCTCAAATTTCAAGGCCCATCACGTTGCCAGCTTGGGACAGCCTTGGGGGACAAAGTTTAGTTTCACATTGCTAGTTGGGAGAAAGTTGGAGTGGTATATAAGGGCTGTTGTTCTAGTCCTTCCAAGTGAGTGGGAATAGAAGGAGCCCTCGCGCACTCCTCCTGCTCCGCCCGCCCCGCCTCGGCTCGGTACGGCACGTCACGTCACGCACGCACGTCGCGTTTCGTGACTCGAGTTCGAGTTCGAAACACACTCAAGGAAGCCTAAATTTTTGTTTGGTGCACCAACTGAGTTGGATACGTGTCGACCTGCATGTGCATGCTCGCCGCGTGTCCCTGGCTTCCTACGCGTGGCAACGCGGTCGGGTCGGCTCTCCTCCCAGAATATACAAGGAGACAGATCAGATCTGGAGAATTCCTCTCTCAGAACTCTCTAGTCCGTCTCTCTCATGAAGTTCCTTTTGCTGCGCTACTCTCTAGTCTTTCCCATCCCGGCGACTGCGTGCACAGCCGTCCGGGAGAGCAGGCCTCCGAAACCCCGTCCTTTGAGATCCTGCACCGGGAGACGGGCGTTAAGGTTTTTGGGGAGCGTCTCGGCGCGACTGCTCGCTGCTGTTCGTGCTCTTCTTCACCGGTTCGATTTCTTCATCGACGACTCCAACTACACCATGGGCGACATCAACAACTCCCATGGTGGTGGTGGTGGTGCTGCTGGTGCGACCTTCCCGGTCGTGATGTACGTGCTTTTCCTCTCCTATCTTGCACTGCTACTTGTTCCATGTTCAGATCTGATGCATGTACTTAATCTGATGTGTATGATTAAGTATGCTTGTGCATCTGTAATGTTGCTTTCAGTAATTAAACTCACACGGAAATTGCCTAATAATCCAACAACTTCAACTATCTCTCTCACAATAAAGCTGTGCTGATGCACACCAAAGAAGCAAGACATCGTATTCGTGTACATTCGTGTTTACCCAAGTCGATCGATTATTGTGGATGTAATGCTTGCGTTGTTGTGCTTGATGTACAATGCTTCAATGCTGTCCGCCTTCTCATCGCAGTATACTACGCTGACGAACGCATCGTATGCAGCATATGCTCATCTCTGTGGAGGGGATAAGGTCACTCTGGCCGGCCGGGAAATGATCGATCGTCTGAGAATACACGCGTGGCTGAAATTAGATTAGAATTCGATCTTTTTTGTAGTCCAAATTTTTTCTCCGTATTATATCTCTATATATCCTCGCAATGGTCAATACAAGACGAAGTATTAGATATTACAACTTTCTATAGGGTGTTGTACTGTTGTCCGCATCATCGTAGCGTTCACGACACAACTGTTGTGACTACGGGGGAGAAAAGATGGCACCAAAATAGGAATGATGATGATGACGAGGAGGAGAATGGAATAGAAGCGCGAGACTTCAAATCCTGCCACAATAATCCGCTTCCCTCCCATTACGACCTAGAGGATGTTAGAAGTATTGTGATTAGACTAGGACTCATCATCTTGTACTCAAGTTTATTCTCTCTCTTTGTACCTCTATATATACCCCACGAGGGTCATATCAATAAAACAAAAAAAAAGTTAGGGATTGTATATTTTCTTCATGATATCGGAGTGGTTAGCCTCGCGGCGCCGATCCTAAAGTTCCTTACCACTTTCGCATTGCACTGCCCTCGGAAAGATCTTCTTCTCGGGGACACGAAACCCGATCAAAACTAAAGATTAGATTGTTTCTTAGATTAGATTAGATCCGATTTTCGAAATTTCCCAATTCCTAGATTAGATCCAAATTAGCCAAATAAATCTCTACATCAAGACCCTCCGTTGAAAATTGGTGCTCACAAGGAGCGCTCAACTACATTAAGATCACCAACGCGAACAACTACATCAAGATGTACGGCTACATTAAGATCAATGTCAAGTTCTACATCGCCAACACAATTATCACCAAGGTCTACACCACGTGGTTTTCAACTTGCCACTAACAACCAAAAACCCTTCGTCCATCACCGCAGATCCGCTACGCCGCCGCAAAAAAACCTGTTGCCGCTATACAATGACACAAAAACCGACCACCATCGTAGATCCCTACCGCCGCCACGCTATGACACAAAGACCCACCGCTAGATCCCTACCGCCGCCACGCTATGACACAAAGACCCACCGCTGACACGCAAAACCTAAAACCCTACTGCACACATCGTGCATTTTTTTGGCGCCTCCGGTTTTAGCGGCTACAATGGCCACGACTACATCATGTTCTTCTACCTCAACATCGACATAAAAAATACGTCTATAGAAACTCAAAGAACTCCCGTCAACGATATCTGCATTTTCACTTGCGTCCATAACACTCACGCTGTGACTGCGGGAGGCAAGAGAAGGAACCATAAGGAGACGATGATGATGATAAGGTGGAGAAGGTGATAGATGCACCTGACTTCTCCAGTCGTAAGCTTTCGCTTCACTTTTTTTTTATATAAAAGGCACTCGGTGCTCGACTTTAAATCAATAAAGCTCTGCAATACAAGCTGAGGCATACAACTTAGCCAAAGTATGGAAGACATAATCTGGGGTCGACCTCCCCTAAGAGACTGAACACCACAAAGCACCCACACACTACGCATCAGGAGCAATCAACTCAGCGTGAAGCCTCTTAAGTCCGTTTGCCGTCCACCGCAGGAAAGGAAGATCCTTGGGCCTCGCCAGTGGCATCCAAAGCCGCAAGAAAAGCATGGTTTTGAAAACAATGTCAGCCGAATGCCTAAACACTTTAGATTCAATGGTTAGTTTGTTCCTACACAACCATAAAGCCCAACATTGTGCAACAAACAACACCCAAACCAAGCTTCTAAACCAGCCCAAATAATTAGACGGGCTCGCAAAGAACTGTGCAAATCTTGCCAGGCACCAATTGCAACCCAGCAGCTCCCGCAAGACACACCAGGCTAGAAGAGCCAGAGAGCAAGAGTGAAAATGTGATCTGCATCCTCTACCCTACCACAAACAGCACAACAACCATTGCCTGGACCGTGCCTACAGGCCAGGTTGCAACTAGAAGGCAACCGGTCTAGCATAGGTTGCCAAGAAAAATGCGGATCTTGAGCGGATTTTTGGCAGCCCACACGTCCTTGAAGTGCGCAACCACCGCCCCTTGCGACAATTTCGCATACATAGAACTGACTGAGTACACCCTAGATTGTTTTATAATCTAGATCACCTCATCCTGACCTTCCGTAAGGATGGTGCTCTCAATCAACTCTCTGAACTCCTGCCAATTGTGTTGACCGCCCTGATCAAGATGTCGCATGAATTCTATAGGCCTCTGACTCCCGCAAATATGTGCCACAATGATGTCATGGACATAGCAAATGAGGAATAACCCCGGAACGGTCCTTAAGAGGCATGTTCCAACCCACTGGTCCAACTAAAATCTTGTACGATGCCCGTATTTCACCACATTTGTGGCTCCCAATTTAAAGAGGTGTTTGATTTTGTGAATGCTACAACAAAATTGGGAGCCTATCTAGCCCGACCCCGCAAAGATGTCATCCGCTGAAGCATATTTGGCTCTAGTAATCTGAGCATATCGCATTATCAGGTTGGTATAGTTTCCAAACCCACTTCAACATCAACGACACATTCATGAGCCTTGAGTTGGTGATGCGTGATACGTCTCCGACGTATCGATAATTTCTTATGTTCCATGCCACATTATTGATGATATCTACATGTTTTATGCATACTTTATGTCATATTTATGCATTTTCCGGCACTAACCTATTAACGAGATGCCCAAGAGCCAGTTGATGTTTTCTGCTGTTTTTGGTTTCAGAAATCCTAGTAAGGAAATATTCTCGGAATTGGACGAAATCAACGCCCAGGGTCCTATTTTTACACGAAGCTTCCAGAAGATCGGAGGACTTACGAAGTGGGGCCACGAGGCGCCGCCACAACAGGGCGGCGCGGCCTGGGCCTTGGCCGCGCGGCCCTGGCGTGTGGGGCCCTCGTGTGGCCTCCTGACCTGCCCTTCCGCCTACATATAGTCTTCGTCGCGAAACCCCCAGTACCGAGAGCCACGATACGGAAAACCTTCCAGAGACGCCGCCGCCACCAATCCCATCTCGGGGGCTTCAGGAGATCGCCTCCGGCACCCTGCCGGAGAGGGGAATCATCTCCCGGAGGTCTCTTCATCGCCATGATCGCCTCCGGATCGATGAGTGAGTAGTTCACCCCTGGACTATGGGTCCATAGCAGTAGCTAGATGGTCGTCTTCTCCTTATGTGCTTCATTGTCGGATCTTGTGAGCTGCCTAACATGATCAAGATCATCTATCTGTAATGCTATATGTTGTGTTTTATGGGATCCGATGGATAGAGAATACTATGTTATGTTGATTATCAATCTATTACATATGTGTTGTTTATGATCTTGCATGCTCTCCGTTATTAGTAGAGGCTCTGGCCAAGTTTTTACTCTTAACTCCAAGAGGGACTATTTATGCTCGATAGTGGGTTCATGCCTCCATTAAATCTGGGACGATGATGGAAAGTTCTAAGGTTGTGGATGTGCTGTTGCCACTAGGGATAAAACATTGATGCTATGTCCGAGGATGTAGTTATTGATTACATTACGCACTATACTTAATGCAATTATCTGTTGTTTGCAACTTAATACTGGAAGGGGTTCGGATGATAACCTGAAGGTGGACTTTTTAGGCATAGATGCATGCTGGATAGCGGTCTATGTACTTTGTCGTAATGCCCAATTAAATCTCACAATACTCATCATATCATATATGTGCATGGTCATGCCCTCTCTATTTGTCAATTGCCCAACTGTAATTTGTTCACCCAACATGTTATTTATCTTATGGGAGAGACACCTCTAGTGAACTATGGACCCGGTCCATTCTTTTACATCGAATACAATCTCTCGCAATACTTGTTCTACTTGTTTTCACGCAAACAATCATCATCCACACTATACATCTAATCCTTTGTTACAGCAAGCCGGTGAGATTGACAACCTCACTGTTTCGTTGGGGCAAAGTACTTTGGTTGTGTTGTGCAGGTTCCACGTTGGCGCCGGAATCCCTGGTGTTGCGCCGCACTACATCCCGCCGCCATCAACCTTCGACGTGCTTCTTGACTCCTACTGGTTCGATAAACCTTGGTTTCTTACTGAGGGAAACTTGCTGATGTACGCATCACACCTTCCACTTGGGGTTCCCAACGGGCGTGTGCTTTACGCGTCATCAAGCTAAATTTCTGGCGCCGTTGCCGGGGAGATCAAGACACGCTGCAAGGGGAGTCTCCACAATCCAATCTCTTTACTTTGTTTTTATCTTGCTTTATTTTATTTACTTTCTTGTTCGCTGCATTATATCAAAACACAAAAAAATTAGTTGCTAGCTTTATTTACTGTCTTGCACTCTATATCAAAAACACAAAAAAATTAGTTACTTGCATTTATTTTATCTAGTTTGCTTTATTTACTATTGCTAAAATGGGTACTCCTGAAAATACTAAGTTGTGTGACTTCACAACCACAAATAATAATGATTTCTTATGCACACCTATTGCTCCACCTGCTACTACAGCAGAATTCTTTGAAATTAAACCTGCTTTACTGAATCTTGTTATGCGAGAGCAATTTTCTGCTGTTAGTTCTGATGATGCTGCTGCCCATCTCAATAATTTTGTTGAATTGTGTGAAATGCAAAAGTATAAAGATATAGATGGTGACATTATAAAATTAAAATTGTTTCCTTTCTCATTAAGAGGAAGAGCTAAAGATTGGTTGCTATCTCTGCCTAAGAATAGTATTGATTCATGGACTAAATTCAAAGATGCTTTTATTGGTAGATATTATCCCCCTGCTAAAATTATATCTTTGAGGAGTAGCATAATGAATTTTAAACAATTAGATAATGAGCATGTTGCACAAGCTTGGGAAAGAATGAAATCTTTGGTTAAAAATGCCCAACCCATGGACTGACTACTTGGATGATCATCCAAACCTTTTATGCAGGACTGAACTTTTCTTCGCGGAATCTATTGGATTCAGCTGCTGGAGGTACCTTTATGTCCATCACTCTTGTTGAATCAACAAAGCTTCTTGATAATATGATGATTAATTACTCTGAATGGCACACGGAAAGAGCTCCACAAGGTAAGAAGGTAAATTATGTCGAAGAAACCTCCTCCTTGAGTGATAAGATTGATGCTATTATGTCTATGCTTGTGAATGGTAGATCTAATGTTGATCCTAATAATGTTCCTTTAGCTTCATTGGTTGCTCAATAAGAACATGTTGATGTAAACTTCATTAAAAATAATAATTTCAACAACAATGCTTATCGGAACAATTCTAGTAACAACTATAGGCCATATCCTTATAATAATGGTAACGGTTATGGCAATTCTTCTGAGAATTCTTACAACAATAATAGGAACACACCCCCTGGACTTGAAGCTATGCTTAAAGAATTTATTAGTACACAAACTGCTTTTAACAAATCTGTTGAAGAAAAGCTTGGGAAAATTGATATACTTGCTTCTAAAGTCGATAGTCTTGTTGCTGATGTTGATCATTTGAAATCGAAAGTTATGCCTAATGAAAATTATAATAATAAAATTGTTACTACAGCAAATGCCATCCAAGTTATAATTAATGAGAATATAAGATTGATGGCCGAATTGCGTGCTAGGTGGGAGAAAGAAGAAAATGCTAAAGAAGATAATATAGCTAAAGTTTGGACTATTACCACCACTAGCAATGCTAATGCTCCACCTGTTGCTGCACCTCCTACTAATAATGGTAAAAGGATTGGTGTTGGCAATGTTTCCACTTCTAATGCAAAGCCTGCAAAACTGCCGAAAGCTGCTAAAGCTGCTGAAGCCACTCGTGATAAAGCTGCTGAAATTTTTTCCAACATTGGGGATGATGATCCCATTGCTTTAGATTATAATGGTTTGAATTTTGATGATTGCCACATCTCTGAAGTTATAAAGTTCTTACAAAAACTTGCTAAGAGTCCTAATGCTAGTGCTATAAACTTGGCTTTCACAAAACATATTACAAATGCTCTCATAAAAGCTAGAGAAGAGAAACTAGAACGTGAAGCTTCTATTCCTAGGAAGCTAGAGGATGGTTGGGAGCCCATCATTAAGATGAAGGTCAGTGACTTTGATTGTAATGCTTTATGTGATCTTGGTGCAAGTATTTCCGTTATGCCTAAGAAGATTTATAATATGCTTGACTTGCCACCATTGAAAAACTGTTATTTGGATGTTAATCTTGCTGATCATTCTACAAAGAAACCTTTGGGGAGAGTTGATAATGTTCGCATTACCGTTAACAATAACCTTGTCCCCGTTGATTTTGTTGTCTTGGATATTGAATGCAATGCATCTTGTCGTATTATATTGGGAAAGACCTTTTCTTCTAACTGTTGGAGCTATCATTGATATGAAGGAAGGTAATATTAAATATCAATTTCCTCTCAAGAAAGGTATGGAACACTTCCCTAGAAAGAGAATGAAGTTACCTTTTGATTCTATTATTAGAACAAATTATGATGTTGATACTTCGTCTCTTGATAACACTTGATATACACTTTCTGCGCCTAGCTGAAAGGCGTTAAAGAAAAGCGCTTATGGGAGACAACCCATGTTTTTACTACAGTACTTTTATTTTATATTTGAGTCTTGGAAGTTGTTACTACTGTAGCAACCTCTCCTTATATTAGTTTTGTGCATTGTTGTGCCAAGTAAAGTCGTTGATAGTAAGGTTCATACTAGATTTGGATTACTGCGCAGAAACAGATTTCTTTGCTGTAACGAATCTGGGCATAATTCTCTGTAGGTAACTCAGAAAATTATGCCAATTTACGTGAGTGATCCTCAGATATGTACGCAACTTTCATTCAATTTGAGCATTTTCATCTGAGCAAGTCTGGTGCCTCAATTAAATTCGTCTTTACGAACTGTTCTGTTTTGACAGATTCTGCCTTTTATTTCGCATTGGCTGTTTTGCTATGCTTGATGGATTTTTCTATTCCATTGACTTTCAGTAGCTTTGTGCAATGTCCAGAAGTGTTAAGAATGATTATGTCACCTCTGAACATGTAAATTTTAATTGTGCACTAACCCTCTAATAAGTTGTTTTGAGTTTGGTGTGGAGGAAGTTTTCAAGGATCAAGAGAGGGAGATGATACAATATGGTCAAGGAGAGTGAAATCTCTAAGCTTGGGGATGCCCCGGTGGTTCACCCCTGCATATTTTAAGAAGACTCAAGCGTCTAAGCTTGGGGATGCCCAAGGCATCCCCTTCTTCATCGACAACATTATCGGGTTCCTCCCCGAAACTATATTTTTATTCCATCACATCTTATGTGCTTTGCTTGGAGCGTCGGTTTGTTTTTGTTTTTGTTTTTGTTTGAATAAAATGGATCCTAGCATTCATTGTGTGGGAGAGAGACACGCTCCGCTGTTGCATATGGACAAATATGTCCTTAGGCTTTACTCATAGTATTCATGGCGAAGGTTGAATCTTCTTCGTTAAATTGTTATATGGTTGGAATCGGGAAATGCTACATGTAGTAATACTAAAATGTCTTGAATAATTTGATACTTGGCAATTGTTGTGCTCATGTTTAAGCTCTTGCATCATATACTTTGCACCTATTAATGAAGAAATACACAGAGCTTGCTAAATTTGGTTTGCATAATTGGTCTCTCTAAAGTCTAGATAATTTCTAGTATTGAGTTTGAACAACAAGGAAGACGGTGTAGAGTCTTATAATGTTTACAATATGTCTTTTATGTGAGTTTTGCTGCACCGGTTCATCCTTGTGTTTGTTTCAAATAACCTTGCTAGCCTAAACCTTGTATCGAGAGGGAATACTTCTCATGTATCCAAAATCCTTGAGCCAACCACTATGCCATTTGTGTCCACCATACCTACCTACTACATGGTATTTCTCCGCCATTCCAAAGTAAATTGCTTGAGTGCTACCTTTAAAATTTCCATTCTTTACCTTTGCAATATATAGCTCATGGGACAAATAGCTTGAAAACTATTGTGGTATTGAATATGTACTTATGCACTTTATCTCTTATTAAGTTGCTTGTTGAGCGGTAACCATGTTCCTGGGGACGCCATCAACTACTCTTTGTTGAATATCATGTGAGTTGCTATGCATGTTCGTCTTGTCTGAAGTAAGGGAGATTTACCACTCATTTAATGGTTAGAGCATGCATAATGTTAGAGAAGAACATTGGGCCACTAACTAAAGCCATGATCCATGGTGGAAGTTTCAGTTTTGGACATATATCCTCAATCTCATATGAGAACATTAATTGTTGCTACATGCTTATGCATTAAAGAGGAGTCCATTATCTGTTGTCTATGTTGTCCCGGTATGGATGTCTAAGTTGAGAATAATCAAAAGCGAGAAATCCAATGCGAGCTTTCTCCTTAGACCTTTGTACATGCGGCATAGAGGTACCCCTTTGTGACACTTGGTTAAAACATGTGTATTGCGATGACAATCCCGGTAATCCAAGCTAATTAGGACAAGGTGCGGGCACTATTAGTATACTATGCATGAGGCTTGCAACTTGTAAGATATAATTTACATAACACATATGCTTTATTACTACCGTTGACAAAATTGTTTCTTGTTTTCAAAATCAAAGCTCTAGCACAAATATAGCAATCAATGCTTCCCTCTGCGAATGGCCTTTCTTTTACTTTTATGTTGAGTCAGTTTACCTATCTCTCTCCACCTCAAGAAGCAAACACTTGTGTGAACTGTGCATTGATTCCTACATACTTGCATATTGCACTTGTTATATTACGTTACATTGACAATATCCATGAGATATACATGTTATAAGTTGAAAGCAACCGCTGAAACTTAATCTTCCTTTGTGTTGCTTCAATACCTTTACTTTGATTTATTGCTTTATGAGTTAACTCTTATGCAAGACTTATTGATGCTTGTCTTGAAAGTACTATTCATGAAAAGTCTTTGCTTTATGATTCATTTGTTTACTCATGTCATTACCATTGTTTTGATCGCTGCATTCATTACATATGCTTACAATAGTATGATCAAGGTTATGATGGCATGTCACTCCAGAAATTATCTTTGTTATCGTTTACCTGCTCGGGACGAGCGAGAACTAAGCTTGGGGATGCTGATACGTCTCCGACGTATCGATAATTTCTTATGTTCCATGCCACATTATTGATGATATCTACATGTTTTATGCATACTTTATGTCATATTTATGCATTTTCCAGGCACTAACCTATTAACGAGATGCCGAAGAGCTAGTTGCTTTGTTTTACGCTGTTTTTGGTTTCAGAAATCCTAGTAAGGAAATATTCTCGGAATTGGCCGAAATCAACGCCCGGGGTCCTATTTTTACACGAAGCTTCCGGAAGACCGGAGGACTTACGAAGTGGGGCCACGAGGCGCCGCCACAACGGGCGGCGCGGCCCGGGCCTTGGCCGCGCGGCCCCGGCGTGTGGGGCCCTCGTGTGGCCTCCGACCTGCCCTTCCGCCTACATATAGTCTTCGTCGCGAAACCCCCGGTACCGAGAGCCACGATACGGAAAACCTTCCAGAGACGCCGCCGCCGCCAATCCCATCTCGGGGGATTCAGGAGATCGCCTCTGGCACCCTGCCGGAGAGGGGAATCATCTCCCGGAGGTCTCTTCACCATGATCGCCTCCGGATCGATGAGTGAGTAGTTCACCCCTGGACTATGGGTCCATAGCAGTAGCTAGATGGTTGTCTTCTCCTTATGTGCTTCATTGTCGGATCTTGTGAGCTGCCTAACATGATCAAGATCATCTATCTGTAATGCTATATGTTGTGTTTGTTGGGATCCGATGGATAGAGAATACTATGTTATGTTGATTATCAGTCTATTACCTATGTGTTGTTTATGATCTTGCATGCTCTCCGTTATTAGTAGAGGCTCTGGCCAAGTTTTTACTCTTAACTCCAAGAGGGAGTATTTATGCTCGATAGTGGGTTCATGCCTCCATTAAATGCGGGACGAGTGACAGAAAGTTCTAAGGTTGTGGATGTGCTTGTTGCCACTAGGGATAAAACATTGATGCTATGTCCGAGGATGTAGTTATTGATTATATTACGCACCATACTTAATGCAATTGTCATGTTGTTTGCAACTTAATACTGGAAGGGGTTCGGATGATAACTCTGAAGGTGGACTTTTTAGTCATAGATGCATGCTCTGGATAGCGGTCTATGTACTTTGTCGTAATGCCCAATTAAATCTCACAATACTCATCATATCATATATGTGCATGGTCATGCCCTCTCTATTTGTCAATTGCCCAACTGTAATTTGTTCACCCAACATGTTATTTATCTTATGGGAGAGACACCTCTAGTGAACTGTGGACCCCGGTCTATTCTTTTACATCGAATACAATCTCCAATACTTGTTCTACTGTTTTCTGCAAACAATCATCATCCACACTATACATCTAATCCTTTGTTACAGCAAGCCGGTGAGATTGACAACCTCACTGTTTCGTTGGGGCAAAGTACTTTGGTTGTGTTGTGCAGGTTCCACGTTGGCGCCGGAATTCCTGGTGTTGCGCCTCACTACATCCCGCCACCATCAACCTTCGACGTGCTTCTTGACTCCTACTGGTTCGATAAACCTTGGTTTCTTACTGAGGGAAACTTGCTGCTGTACTTTACGCGTCATCAATGCGCAACCCCCCGAGTTCTTTTGGCCGGCACACCGATGGCCAGTTTACCAAGTGGAATGGCCAGTTTACCAAGTGGTATCTACGCTTTGGCCCCAAGCCTTCCCAGTAGAATCTAACCCTGTGCGAGTCAAATTTCGAGTGAATCCCGTCCCTGGAGTAAGAACATACCCATCACAAACACCGGTAAGCTAGCTAGGCATGAGTTGGACAAGATCAGTCTTCCCCCTGAAGACATGAACTTGCCCCACCACGGCTCTACCCTCGCCGCCAGTTTCCTGACCCGAAACAACCACTGTTCCATTGAGAGTTTTATGTCCGAGATCGGGAGACCCAAGTACATGAAAGGGATCCCCCAGCTTGCAGTTCAGATAATCTGCAACCGTCTGCTGTCTCGATGCAGATCTGCCCATAACTATAACTTCTGATTTGTGATAATTGATCTTTAAATCGGATATGTCCTCAAAGCACATCAAAAGGAACTTGAGATGAGCAATCTGAGCATCTTCATCCTTAATCATGATAATGGTATCATTGGCATATTGGAGGTGTTTACCCCCAAGTATCAAGTGCGGAATCACCCCTTCTATGTGACCAGCCTCGTTTGCCCTAGTCAGAATCGCTGAGAGAGCCTCATCCATGAAACTGAAGAGCGGGGGAACAACGGGACCCCTTGACGCACGCCGCGTTGGTTATGGAAGAAAGGACCAATCACCTCATTGATGGATATCGTCGTTTGACCTCCTCTGACCAGTTGGTTAATGCGATGAGCTACCCCTGGTTCAAAGCCTTTGCATCTAAGGAACTCGGAGAGGAACTCCCAGTTCACTCTATCGTTCGCCTTCTCGAAGTCAAGCTTCACGAAGATGCAGGCAGACTTCTGGGTTATGAAAAGGTGAACGCCGACAAGAATAAGAGAAGTGCCTTCGCGGACGATGAGCTGGCGGCATTCACCCACATGGTTGTCGTTGTGAAGGACGTCGCACAGGCCATCCGGGACAATCCCACAGACATGCACCCTCTCATGTACTAGGCGGTCATGGACATGGTTGGCTTTGCTGAAGAGTATCTCATGGAGGCGCAGAGCCACCTCGTGGACCACAAGGCCCAGGGTTATAGCTTTGTGGGCATGAAGCACCCACACCGCATCATCTGGCTAAGGAACTACCTTGCCAAGTACCACTACAACATATAGTGGTGCCCTTGAGGGAGTGGGCAAGGGGATGCATGCATGGAGGTGTTGGACTTGATGATGATGTACATTTTGGAAGTAGCTAGGGATGAAAGACTTATGATGGCCCCCTTTTGTAACTGTGGTGAGTGGTATATACTAACCTCTCATGTGATGGTGAACTTGCAGTGCTAGGATGACACCCACTTTTATTGTGGTGGTAGCATGACACCATAGTAGTGTAGGATGAACTTGTGATCCACTTTTGCAATGATCATGCATGCCCCTGTTAGTTTATCATTTGCTTTCAATATTTGTGATGTTCTGTAGTTGTGTTGCTTTTTATGAATTGTTTCATGGTTGTGATCGATCAACAACCTTAGTTGTTCTTTTTTTTGCCGTGCTAGTTGTATGTGGTGTTCCGAGGAAGGGTTTCAGGAATCTATAGCTCATAGAGGATCTGTCAAGATCAAGTTAGTGGCTACTCCAACAACAGCTACAGAGGGTATGAAACATTGGAGGATGCACAACAAAAGTACTAGAGCTTCTTAGATGATGAGGCCATGGCAGTTAAGGCCATTGGTCAGCCAGTGTCATTAGCACAGCTACCACGGAGGAAGTGCATGCTCTACAAGGAGCACCTGAGGTACGTGAGAGAAGGGTCAAAGATTACAACATCGCCTTCCTGATCGTCCTGGAGATTCTTGCTCTTCTGAATGGTGTGTTATCGTATGTAGATATGCTATGGCATGGTATTCTTACTCAATTTAAACAGTGGTAAAATTATGAAACAGTGATCTGTGCAACCAAATAACTGATGTGCGTCTAAGTTGAGCTAGAATCAGGCAACCAAACAATCGGAGTTGGCTTCCCTATCCGGGGTTGAAAATGGCTTCACGGGCTACTAAATAATAGGTCTTTTCTGGCTCGTGACCCATTTGAAATGCGCAGGTGAGCTCTTCTCGTTGAAGCAGTTATGCAGATTTTCGGCCCAGTCTACGGACCCAAAGAGTACGGCCTTATCCAATGCGTGAGCCTGCTTGTTTATGCCTTGTTGATGCGTGCTCTTCGCCTCTTCGTCGTGGATTGCCTCCTGTTGCTGGAGATGAGAATATCTGGAAGTTTCCAAGTGTCCCGTGGTGCTATGTGAGCTGTGATGCATGATTGTATATTTGCAGAGACGGTGATGCTAGGTTGGATCTTGTGGATGAACTAGGTGTGGAAAATGGAAGGCTAGCTTGTCATTCATATCCAACTTTCTTTGTCTTGGCCTAGCTAGTGTAGCAGAACGATCAAGACGCCGGCACAACTAGCTACGCTGGAATTTTCTTTTCATTTTTGGTGGCTAACTAACCGATCGAGTTGGAATATATGAAGAAGCAAGCTAGGTAATGAGCCAATTAGAGAAATATAATTGTCATATCGGATTTCTATATCAGTGTAAAGTGATCTGAAGTCTTCATGAGATGTGGATCGATCATCTATCACTAGTAGAAAACTGAACTTTAATTCGCAGTATTCGGAGCATTAGTTCCGGTCGCGTTACGAGTTAGGACTAATATGAGTATTAGTCCCAGTTCGAACGGCTAGGATGCTGAAAAGTTTTTAATCCCGGTTCGTAATGGAATCTTTAGTTCCAGTTTGTAACACTAATTGGGATTAAAGGGGTTGCTTTGGTGCGAAACCCCAAACTCGGACTAAAGGATAGACATTTACTCCCGGTTTGTAATACCAATCGAGACTAAAGACTCATTTCAAAAAAAAAAAAAACCGAGACTAAAGACTCTCTAGGGTTTTTTTGCTCCCCACACACCCCACCACCGCCAATCGCCTTTTATAGCTTTATAAGATACAAAAGAAAATTCAAAAAATAAATCTTTTGAGGTTCCTATATGTTAGACAACCTACTATTAAGGAAATTAACAAATTTGAATTTTGACCAATTTTGCGATAAAAGTTTATTTTTCGGTAAAATGGCAATATCTTTGCATACGACGTCAGAAAAAACCATCAAAATGTCTTTTGCATACAATGTCAGAAAAAAATGTATACCCGGTTAGCCAATTTTAAGATTCTTGAAATTTCAAAGGGAAGTATGAAAGTAGGAAGATTTTAGTTTTTGCCAGAAAGTCCAGATTTTATATTTAAATTTTAAAAAAATAATTAAAATTAATAATTGCATTATGTAAAATATTATTATTACTTATTTATTTAAAAATAAGTAAAATTTCAGATTCTCAAACTACCAAAGGGGAATATGTTTACTTAATTAGGTTTTGAAAAAAAACATATTTTATTTATTTACTCAAGATTATTATTACTTTATTACTTTTGTTTATTAAATTAATTATTTGGAATTCAAACAATATAGAATTGTGACATCTTGAAAAAAAGGTTAATAGAATTGATATGATAGTAGTATGAACAACATGCGTGCAAAGGACTTGGAAGCGGGACGGAAAGAACTTGAAAGTTAAACGTGCTAGTGTTGGATTAGTTTCAGAATGGGTAACCGAGCGCGAAGTTTGACCACGAATAGTAATTTAACTAGAGATTAAGTGTACTTAGAGAGTAGAAAAAACTAAACTTGTCAAATAACTGAAATAGTAGAAATTTTGAAAAAAAAAAGAGGGAGTGAAAAAAATTAGAAAAAATACTGGATAAAATATAAGGTTTATAGCCTTTAGTTCCGGTTGGTGTTACAAACCGAGACTAAAGTTTCTTCGCTCTGGCGCGCACCCGCAACCAACATGGTGGGTCTTTAGTCCCGGTTCACAACACAGCCGAGACTAAAGGTGGAGGCATTTAGTCCCGATTCCGTAGTCCCGATTGAGGACTAAAGGCCCTTATCAATCGGAACTAGAGGTTCTTATTCTACTAGTGTATGTCTGGAGAGATTATGCTTTACGCGGATTATATTTTACAATCAGGTCAATTTGCCATCGGCATAGGTTTCGGCCATCGGCACCTCAACTCATTCCTGTTGTTAACACGATATAATTATCAGATCAATTTGACGGATTTGAATGCGTCACAAAAGATCAATTTGAGAGTGAGAGGGAAATTTCGCAACGAGGGCAAAAAAGAAACTTCCGATGGACAACGTGACATAGCTTCTTACGCATGGTTACTAAGAGCATATCCAACGGGAAACCCCGGTGCTTTATGCATGCATAGTCCGCGTGAGTTTGCATGTTATATACAGTTTTCGCAAACCATCTCTCCTTTTTGATCATCTAGCCAAGCATATAAGATGGAAGAACTTAAATATGCACGAGAAATAAAGATCGTCGATTCAACTTACATAGAAGACATTAAAGATCGCCATCTCTAGTTCCATGTTTGTGTCTTGATGCCTTCTAAAGCTCCGAAAAAAATCGCGACAGACAAAACCTGCACTTGCAACTAGTCTCTAAAGTTGAAGCCTTTATGTCTCTGATTGTGTCGCATCCGTGGGGACATCCATTGCAAGACAGATTTCCATTTGTCTGTTCATCAGCATACTATCAAAGAACATGTTCGTGATCACCAATAATAAAACATAAGAACCGTTTACCAAATCAAAACTTGACACCACCATCACTCCCATGACATACTGAAGCATGAGACAACAAGTCAATAGATTTAGAAATGTTGATAGCGGATCTAAATACCGCTAGCTCCCTCGTGTATATTTCGTTGGCTATGATGGTCACACACCACGATGGGGTAGAACTTCCATTCAACATTAATATATCTCAATATTCAATCCTTCATCACTAGCAACACACAAACATATCTTAACATAGAACTTTGAAACTAGATAAAAAGTAACTCGGCCATTTTAAAATGGACTATTTGATAAAATGCACCATTTTACTTTAACATTTGCCCCAAAAGATACATTTACTTTTGGCATGGATTAGAGCAATGTAAAGTAGGGCATTTTATCCATGTCAAAGCGAATGTGTCCTTTGTGGCAAGTGGCGAAGTGAAGTGTGGCATTTTATCAGATGCCCTTTTAGAAAAGGAAGCATTCTATTATTTGTACATTCAGAATTTAGCTTACCTAGCATACCAGCTATCGTAGGTCAGAACAAGATAATGTGGAAGGGGCTGAAAGTAATGGTCTCGATCTGAGACATATGAACTCAAAGTTTGTCTATGTATACAAGGTTGCTTTGTCTTGTCTTCAGTAAAAAAATTAAGTTTGACAAAGTTTATAAAAAATTATCAGCACATGAACTACCAGATAAGTATCACCAAATCTGGTTTATTTGGATTTGGTGATACTTATTTAGTATATTTCTTACTCCCTCCATCCATGAATATAAGACCACATCGTTTTTCGTGTCAAACTTTGACTAACAATTTAGTCAACCAAATGTAAGTTATATGTCATTCAAAAATATATCATTGAAAGGTTCATTAGAAAATGCATCCGATGATAGTTTTGAGGGACATGCAACTCATATTTAGTTGACCTAATTATTGGTTAAAGTTTACCTCAAAAAACAAAATGGTCTTGTATTTAACAATGGAGGAAGTACTATAAAATTGGTCAAACATAGACTTGTTTGATTAAACAAGATTAGGTAGTCTAGTATACATGCGAATGGAGTATTTGGCATAAAGGTGTTAACATATTTGTGTGCATATTAATTCGGTATTGACTTGCTTAAAGCCATGTAAATTTTAATATCCAGGATTGATTTCACTTCATGATATTTTTATTAATAGTAATAATAACAAATAGAACTAATAATCATAATGACTTCTACTCCCTCAGTCGAGTATATCTGAGATTTGTGAAAATTTAAATGTATTTAGCTACTATTTAGTGTCTAAATACATCGGCAGATTTGGACTAATCTGCGACATCTTTCGTGGGACAGAGAGTATAATATAGTCGCGCTATTTGACTCCCAGGGAGTAGATAGTTATTCTACACCTGACAAGATATTAACTTATCAATGCCTACGAGTTGTAGACTAGGGTTTAGTTGGAAGTAGAGGGCAAGTAGATCTCGAAGGTTTCAGCCGAAAAGTACTCGACGATTACGAAACTAGGGTTTGAGAAACAATGATTCGATGATCTCTTTGTCCCTCGACCCCCCTTATATAGGAGGTGGTGTCGAGGGATTCATATCGTACGAGGTTACGAGTTCGGGTAGGTTTCTAACTCCTCCCGCAAGATTACAAATATTACTTCCTATTACAACTCTAGCTTTCCTTAACAATATCTTGGGCTTCCGAATCTTCTTATTCTTCGAGTAGTGGGCCTTCGATAAACCCGGGTACTATCTTCGGCAGGCCCATTGGGGATGCCTATGTCGGTAGCCCCGAGATTTTGCTTGAATCGTAGAGTCGGGGAAAATCTCCATCGTTTATTTTTACTCGACAACTTAAACTTTTCTATATTTCTTCATATAAATTTCTATATTGTACAGGGATAATGGTAGTTGGGGCTAGTTCATCCGACGGACCGGGTACTAGTTAACTCGCTCTAGTGGCAATCCGCAAAAACCTACTTCAAAATCACGTCCCTGGACATGATTTCGGGATACTGGTGTAAACTTCGACAGGTGCCGCTTAAGGTCTTACCATTCTGTCGTGTCCCAGTCATATTTATCGGGTACCTAACGCGTCCGTTAGGATTTTTCTTCGTATCTGTTGATACGGATAAAAGTAGCAAACCGATGTCAGAGACGGCGCCACGCCTCACAGAATAGATCTGGGGTCTTACCTTCGCAAAGTTTTGCGGCATTCAGAAATTGATCGCAACTTCGGCGTTCGAGAATATATTGTCGAGTGCTTATTCGGCTGATGGAATGGCACATTTTATCGAGTCAAAGATGACTTATATTGCTCTCCCGATGGGAGTATATGCAGAGTTATTTATAACTCGAAATATACTCTTTTGCTTTTCTATCTTTCTTCTTTTCATTCTGTCTTTCTTTCTTTTTTATAATTTCATCGGGCACGCGAACAGCGTTCCCGATGGGAGTAGCCCCCGAGGCTACAGCCAAGGACTTGTGCTTGGTTGTAGGCTCCACGCTTTATGCCGCTACATTTTCTTTCTCTCCCGAAGTTTTATAATTTCTCGGGTGCGCGAACAGCGCTCCCGATGGGAGTAGCCCCCCGAGGCTATGAACAAATATTTGTATTTGATCATAGGCTCACGCCATTTCTATTTTGTCTTTCTTGATCTTTTCATTTTTCCAAAGTAGCCCCCGAGCATTTGACCAAAAACTTGTATTTGATCAAAGGCTCTCCAATATTTTTGCATGTCGCCTTTTGATGCAGCTGTTGAGTCAAATTTTTCTTTCTGCCGAGGTGACGTTATTGCTGACGATAGCCACGATTGTAAGTCCAAAAATCGCGAGAAGTTTTTCTCCCGCTGCCTTGCGGGCCCAATTTACCCATTATCTTGACACGTCGTATAGGTGGGGGACACACGTCCTCCGCTTTTCCTGGCGCACGTACCGTAACTTCTCCAGTGTTAAAATACTTTTTTACCCTTGTTTCCACGTGGTTATCATCTGCCGCACACTTTTTCCATCCAACGGTCCGCCGCTTCACCGCACCTCTATATAAGATATCCTTCTTCCTCCTCGAGCACTTCCGCTCGCGCCGTTCTCCTGCTCTCCTCTGCAAAACCTCCTCCTGCGCCCCTCAATTCCTTAAGCTTATCTTCTCTAAGCTGCATTCCTGCGCCATTGTTGATGCCACCGCGTCGGTTAACCAGGCACAGCACGCCTGAATCATCAATGGCCGCCGCGGATCTGGGAAGCGCGGAGTGGGAAAGGTCCAAAATTTCCACCCAGGACATTAACCTCTTGAAGAAGCTGGGGATTAACAAGAAACCCAAGGCCCTGTGCTTCCCTAGTGAAGAAAGCTACCCAACTCCTCCAATGGTGTACCGGGTAAGCTTCGTCGACCATATCATTCGCGGTCTTTCCGCCTCTATTCATCCTTTCCTCCGTGGATTGCTTTTTGTTTATGGTCTTCAACTTCACCATCTCACGCCCAACTTGATCCTCCATATCTCTATTTTCATCACCCTCTGCGAGGCCTTCCTTGGCGTTCAGCCTAACTGGGCGCTATGGAAGCGCATTTTCTTTTGTCGCCGCAATGGTTCTCCCAACATCGCCTATAATATAGGCGGCGTTGTTATTTCTGTTCGCCCCACAGTCGATTACTTCGACGTCAAACTCCCTGACTCAGTTCAAGGGTGGCGCAAGAAGTGGTTGTATATTCAGGAGGAGAACCATGGATGTGCTGAAGACAACATCCCTCCTTTCGATGGTGCCGAGAAAATCCTTCGCCGCCGTTCCTGGGATGCAGAGGCTACCGAGGAAGAAAAAACTTCGACAGAGGCCCTGATGACTCGCATCCATGAGTTGCAAAATACTCGCGGCAAAGAGTTGTCAGGTATCCAAATTACAGCGTATTTTCTTAGGACCAGAGTGCAGCCTCTTCAGGCTCGCAAAAACCCTCTCTGGAAGTATGCTGGCGACGAAGACGCAGATCGGTTGTCAGTGGATTTGGAGGTCAAGGATTTAGAAAAGCTTGTCCGAAAAATCTCTTCTCTCAGCAAAAGAGATTCTGTCCCTTCTTCTTGTCGTGTAAAACCGTACAGCGCTAGCAATGCGCTTCCCAAGGTAAACTTTGTCGATTGACTTGTTATTGCTTTGCTATTTTTTTTATAACTCCTTTTTTTGACATCTTCCCCTGTTTTTATATAGAACCATCCAAATCTTATCTCGCTTCCTCCCCTTCCTCAGGGTGGAGAAGTCGAGGAAAGGGCCGTTGTCAACGACGACAACCAAGATGCCCCCTCTTTTGTGAATGAACCCGCAGATTCTCGAAAATCTGCGGGATCTGTTGAAAAGGAAGCTGCCTCTGAAGGTACTGCGTCGGCACAATCTCCTCCTCCTGCTGTTTCTCCAAAGAACAAAAGGAAAAGGAATGATGTCGAAGACTCCGGCACCTCCAAAGCCGAAGAAGCTGTTCCTTCACATCAGAAGGCAGCTTATGATCCATACCTTGAGGCCCTCATCAGTTCGTAAGTCACCTCTTTTTTATTTTTATTTTTTACTCGAAGATTTTTCTCTATCTTGCTTTTTATGCTGCCAGCATTTAATCACAGTGATGATGAGGAAGAAGTACCAGCTTTTGATGTGGCTGCTCGAACGAGTACGTCACATACTCTAGTTGTTTCGGAAACGCCGGTTGAAGGAGAAGAATCCTCGCCTCCTCAACAAAACGTCGGCGCTTCTACTCCTCCTTCGAGCCCCCTTGTCCCTTCACCGAAAAGGGCAAGGGTTGAAACAATCCCGGAGCCTACTCTCCAATTGAGTAACTCCACTAACCCTCTCTTGGACGATGTGAGTTCTTAATTTTCTTGTCACTATCTATATTTCCTCTGTTTGCTTCCTTATGCCATCATATTTTTCCCATACCGACATTTTCTTTCTTTATCCTTCTTTGATAGCCTATGATCAAAGAACTCATTCGTATCGGTGCCCAATTCATTGGGTATCGTGAATATGCGAGTAAGACTGAAGGTAATGCCTTGTTGCTTCTTTTAGCTCTTGCCTTCTTACGCCTTTGCTGTCGACATTTTTAACTAAATTTAACTTTCTTGGCAGAAAAACTGACAGAGGTCAACGAACGTGCCGATATACTTGCTCAAAAACTAGAGCAAAGTGAAGAGGCTCGTAAGAAGGCCGAAGCAGATGCTACGCAAGCTAGAGCAGAGGCTAACAAGGCCAAGACTGATGCTGCTGGTGTCGAAGATCTTAGGAAGAGACTTCACGATGCCGAGACTTCGCTGAGCGAACATATAGCTGCACAATCTGCTCGCGAGGAGGCGATCCTTAAGCGCATAAGGACGCAAAATCGTCGCTTTGTTAGTAAGTATCTGAACCACTTCATATCCTTTGAACTTTCATTTCTTCACTCGTTTTTTGCTCAAAAAGTTTTTATCTTGACAGATAGAACAGCTCAAGAATTTGAACTTGAAGACCCCGATAATGATCCTCTTCTTGACGCCGTTTCGTTCCTCGAGTTTCATGGGACAGAAGCACGCGAGGGCATTGATCAAGTTAAAGCAGGGCTGTCGCGACTCTTCCCCTATTTCTTCCCAAAGAAAGAGGAACCCGCGACTTTCCTTGCTCTTGCCAAGTGTTTTAATCCTCCAGAAGATCTTGGGCTGAAGATGCGCCACGAGAACATGAAGGTTGCTATTGAAAGCGCTGTTGCCTTGGTCGCTGATAGCCAACAAACTATCGACTGGGCGAAAGTAGGCGACACAGAGCAGATAGAACAGACAAAGTGGCGATCATTGATCAAGGCGGCCAAACCCAACACGAAGAAAATCCTGTCTTATCTCGGGATCAAGCCATCTTCGACTCCTAGCTCATCAAAGCCGGAGGTCTAGTTGAATGCCCCTTCTTTTTATTTTTCCTGTTTCTTTAGCCATTGTCGCCATATGAATTTTGGCGACAATTACCTTAGTACTTTTGAAGAACTTCTGTAATATCCATGTAAATTTCTTGAAGAGCAATGGAATTCTATCTTGTGCAATCCTTTGATATTTGAATTTTCTTTTCCAGTTGATATTTGATAACTACTCTGCTGATCCCCATTCTGCCGATACTTCTCCTGCTTCTTCCTTCGCGAAGAAAACACTAGTCAATGATAACTTTGTCGACGATTCCTTGGGACAACATTTGTCGCAAGATTTGCAAGAATTGCGCCAACAACTCCAATCTATGAAAAAACAAACTCTTGTGATGATGGAACAATCTCGACAGGCATCCGAGAGAGAGAATATTGCTCTTCAACAGGCAAAAGAAGCCATTGCTGCAAAGGATGCTGCTGTTGTTGAGGCTACTGAAGCTTCCTCTCGAGAAAATTATATGCTTCAGCTAATGACTGACGCCGGCCTTGACATGACAGGTATATTTCCTATTCATCCATGCTGGATTTTATTGCTGCTATTCTTCCTTCCTTGACAATTTGTTTGTTGTACCAGGCTCATTTTTGGATACTGCCGCCGAAGATCAACGTGTTGAAGCTCGAACCAATGTTTTGCTTAGACTGGCTGCACAACATGGCTCTAACTTTTGGGTCACTCCTGAGCGTACCCGCCAAATTGTCAGATTTCAAGACCGCGCGGCTCAGGTTCGTGACTTCCTTGACTTCTGTACGAGGATTTTATTCTTAGTTTATGGAACCATGTTTCCTCGCAACAAGATGCCAGAAACTCTTCCTGCATTAATGGAAAAATTTCGAGATGCTCCTCGAATCCATGGCTTTGTGCGGGCTCAACTCTCTGCTGGCGCAAGATTTGCTATGATGATGATAAAAATTTGCCATCCAAAATTGCCCTTGGATCAAATTGTTCCCACGTGCCTGGCTAAAATGTCGAAGAAAAAGAGAAACGTGGGCAAGATTGATGATCTGGTGACTCCCGTAGCCGAAGATATGATGGATGAACTTCTTCGGATGGATGCTGAATTCTTCGTGAAGGGTAGCTATGCCGAGCATAGTACTCGTCCTTCCAATGAACGAGTAACCATCGACCATGTGCTAGGTATCCATTGAGGGTTATTTCCGTTTCGCCATTGATACGTCCTTGTAAACATGATCTATCTTGTAAAGCTGTCAATTCTGTAAGTATGTATTGTTTCTATTTTTGATCGTCAAGCCCCCGAGCCTTTGGCTGGAGCGTATACTGTTTTGTTATCCCGAAGATTTTTCTCTTATCGCGAGAAGGTGTATATATTTTGCTATCAATGGGCACGAGCCCCCGAGTGTCTTGGTGGTGAAGTTCTATATTTTTGTTGCGAGGTTGTCATACCAAAGCAATAACATTTTGACGAGTGCACTATATTTATAGTTGTTAGCTTCCGATGTTCTATTTGGCGAGGTATTCTTGTACCAAACACTACAAGAAAAGTTCTGATAGACAACGTCTCAAAATCGTCCGCTAAGGGGTATTTTTCGTCGCCTATGGGCCTAACCCGACGATATGGGTTCTGTTGTGGAAACTGCGTCAGGCAAAGTCCAACGACGTTTTTTTCGGTCCGTCGCGCTTGGGTGCTTTTCCGCCACGGAAAATCGGACCGTTGCGCAAGTGTTTCCGGGAGCCCGTTGACTGCTGACGTCATGCAAACTGGCACGTGGCGACGCCGTTAGCGGCGGTTAACGGCGTTAGCGCGACGAAACCCCGTGGTAGATGGTAGGCCCACACGAGGCCTCGCCACGTCTTAAGCGGGCCGGGCCGGTGACATAGTTTGACCGGTCAACTATATAGCTGGGCTGGTCCATTAGTTACGTGGGCCGGGCCTAACCTCTAAGGTTGATCGGTCAAAACTTAAATGGGCCGGCCCATTTAACATGTGGGGTCCACCTTACGGCAAGCTGGGCCGGCCCAAGAAGCAAGTGGGCCGGGCCAAAACACAGTGGGTCCCACTTTCCCGTTAAAGGGCCGGCCCATTTAGTGTGTGGGGTCCACCGTATAGCAAGTGGGCCGGGCCAAAAACACAGGTGGGTCCCACTTTCCAGTTAAAGGGTCGGCCCATTTAGTATGTGGGGTCCACCATATAGCAAGTGGGCCGGCCCAACAAGATAGTGGGCGGGCCCAAAAACACGGGTGGGTCCCACTTTCCTGTTAAAGGGCCGGCCCATTTGGTGTGTGGGGTCCACCATATAGCAAGTGGGCCGGCCCAACAAGATAGTGGGCCGGGCCAAAAGCACAGTTGGGTCCCACCTTCCTGTTAAAAGGCCGGCCCATTTAGTATGTGGGGTCCACCATATAGCAAGTGGGCCGGCCCAACAAGATAGTGGGCTGGGCCAAAAACATAGATGGGTCCCACTTTCTAGTTAAAAGGCCGGCCCATTTAGTATGTGGGGTCCACCATATAGCAAGTGGGCCGGCCCAACAAGATAGTGGGCCGGGCCAAAAACACAGGTGGTTCCCACCTTCCTGTTAAAGGGCCGGCCCATTTACCATGTGGGACCACCATATAGCAAATGGGCTGGCCCAACAAGATAGTGGGCCGGCCCAATAAGCATGTGGATCCCACTATCGTGTAGCAGGGCCGGCCTACTAAAGAAGTGGGCCGGCCCAAAATGAAAGTGGGTCCCACACTACTTGTAAGTGGGCCGGCCCAATCTGTTGTAGTGCCCTACTTGTTTGACTAGTCAACTTGCATTAAATTTCATGAGCCTAAAATCCGATATCAATGATACACACAATTACATACACAAATAAAACAAGTAGGAAAATTACAAGGCAATTCATGTGCCCAAATAAAAAAATTACATAGAATCATTGAGGACTTCTATTAGCATCATCAATAACACGTTGACATTTGGCAATCGCCTTGATTGAATCTTGTGTACTCTTTGTCAACATATCGGCTACGAGATCTTAAAGCAGCAATACCATGTCTTTTATAAAGTACAACCTTGAGATATTTACTGTTTGATGAAAGCAATGGTCTAGGTTGACGGCTATGAGAAGATGCATCAGAAGAAATATCAGTAGTTTTTGTGGGCCTCACTTCTAATGAAGATTGCTTCATCACAACTGCATTCTGATAATAATGCAAAAAGAGTTAAACGATGAACTATGCAAACATTTATTATGCAATTTAGATATATGATAATAACAAGTTGCATAAATAAGACAATGTATGGAACTTGTACTAAGCACAAACTTACATCATAATGTTGCACGAGGTCGCTACGGATCCTTTTTTGGCGACTATCTTCTAATGATGATTGCTTCATTAAAGCTGCATTACGGTAACATTGCAAACATAGTTACAACAATTAACTATTCAAACATGTATTACGCAATGTAGAGATCAGATAACGACATGTAGCAGAAATAAGCACAAGATAATATAAGATGCATGTACTAAGCACATACTGGCTCAGTTGCGGGTCCTTCTCTTGCGTGCACTAGTCGTGGTCAACATGCCTGTCATTTTAGGTTCAGCCATCAAGTGAAATGCTAATCCTCCTCGCTCCATTGTCCTTAATCTGTGTTTAGATATCACATTTAAGACCAAGTCAGCTGGTTTCAAATAACAAAAAACTTGAGCTGCCAAATGAATAAGCCAATATTTACCAGATATCAGATTGAAACCAACTAGATGTTGCTTTGCATGAGATACGAATTTCAGACATTCAGATTTAGAGTAGGGTAATGCCAAGGTTTTCCACATAAAGTAAACTGGCATTAAGAATGACCAAATGTCATGTTCAAATCACCTTCACAGTTTCTCCAAGACAAGCATATCAAATAGGCAGAGACATAGTAAAGCATGAATGGCATTGCTATGGCAGGGTTCCAAGTGTTAATCTCTTGCATAAGGAACAATGCATATAGGTTATAGATAATAACGGAAGTAAACTGCCAAAATTACCAACCAAGAACTCAGATTCCAACCTTCCCTAGCGTCCCCGCTGTTAATGTTGGATGTTCTAATAAGTGGTTCGCATGATCAATCCCTAGGAAAAATAACATTGACAAGTCTTTCTACGATAATACAAAGACCAGACATGCACGCAACAATAATTATATAAGCTAAAGACGAGGTATAAGAGCAAGCAGATTGGAAATGCACATAGCATGATTATAAAAGCGAGTGTGAGAATAGCGGACACGAGAAAACAGCTAACGGCTAGCGGTGAGCTAATGACGTGGTATAAGAACAAGCAGATTGGAAATGCCCATAGCATGACTATAAAAGCGATGCGACAATAGCATGCGGTACAAAAACAGTTGGCGATAAATGAATGGGTATAAGGCTATAAATATGTGGATGCACACAGGTGTCGAGTAGAATGAACGAGGATGGTAGCGACCGGATAATGCTTTTGTACTTGTACAATATTTAAACAAACTTCATGCGAAGCAACACATCAAGAAAGTTAACGGCATATGAGATCAGCAAATAACTACACAAAACATGGCTAAAGAAACACCGCGATCTAACGGGCCAGCGTACTAACCAAGCTGCGGCGGGGTGGACGGGGCGGCAACTTGCATTCCGGCCGGCGGCGAACGCGGGAGACGATGAATCGACCCTGTTTCAGTAGAAGCGGGCGTTAGTGAAGCAGATCTGATTGGCTGGCAAGGGATTCGGTGAAGTTGATACAGCCGCTGCGCCGAGGTAGTCGGTGGCGAGGTCGGCGGTGAACCAGATCCGTCGGTGGCGAGGTCGATGGTGAAGCAGATCCGTCGGTGGCGAGGTCGGCGGTGAAGCAGATCCGTCGGTGAGGAGGGCGGCGGGGGAGCGGATCAGGTGGGTGGACAGCCAACACGATCAAGGCTACGCTGTGGAGGAGTATGCCGGCGGCGAAGCGGATCTAGTATCGTAGAGAGTCGAGCTTTGGCGTGTGAGAGTATTTTTGAGCTAATGGGGCGAATGGTTGGTGGGTGGGTGTGGGCTCGTGGGGAGGGTTCGGGATCTAGGCAAGATATTTCATTGTTACCGAATGAGCCCTCCATGGTCGGTGGGTTGTAGCTTCCGGACCAGGGTTAAAAGGGTAAAACTGGTCACGGGATTTTCGAATGGATGCGGCGGGATGATTTGGCGCGCGGCCGAAATTTTCGGTTTCAAGCTACGAGCGGAACGACAAAAATAATGTTCTTCCCCGGGGAGCTCTCATTTCTTCCTCTTCTCTTTCTCTCTCGAGTCTCTCCCACTCCCCGGCTCCTCTCCCCCTTCTCTCCGGCGGCCTCGCCGGCCGGAGACGAGGCCGACTTCTCTCTGTATATTGTACACCCTCCGAACTAAATTAATTGATTCAACTTTCCTTAGACGTGTATGTATCTAGAGTAAAAACATATGTGGATACATCCATATTTAGATAAGCAAAGTTGAGTCAGCTAATTTGGATCCGAGGGAGTTAGTGTTGTTCTAAGCTTAGATCCAGTGTTTCCCATGAGCAGAATGGCGCAATGGAGTCGGGGATCTCGTCATCGGCTTCAGATCTGGCCTATGGTGAATCCGGCGGATCTTGCCGGCCAAACCCCGATCCGGTGCCATCAATGTGATGGCGCTAACGGTAAGGCTTGCTTTGGTCGGTGCTTCGGATCCGGCCAATGGGGAAGTCAAGCTGCTAAAGTTCACAAGCTCGGGGCATACGACGGCGTCATCCGTCTTGCCCGTGCACATCTTGGCCTTTCGGCGGCCCTTCTCGAGCCAATATGCCGTTGCCGAGGCCCTTCTTCTCCTTCGTCTCGGCGACTACCGGCGACACCGTCCCAAGTGGTGCGTCCCCGGTGACGGAGTTGCTGGAAAGGATGCGGAGCAGAGATCTGATGTGCGGTCGAGAAGAACTCGATTGATTTTCTTCTATATGTTTTGGGGTCCTTTTTGTAAAGTTGCAGGTTCTATTAGTTATTGTCTAGTACTTTTGGTCCTCTATGTAATTTTTTGGACTAGTTTCCATTGGCACTGATAAGCTTGAATTTTGACAAGTTCACAGGGAAAAAAATTCCTTTGCACATATGGCCTATCATGTATAAACATTCTTGAGATTTAAACTATATGTAATGTGCCATGCATTAACCCTAAACCATATATATGTAACTAACCCTAGCTGATCAAACCCTACTTAATTAAAACAAATAACCCTAAACTATACGCATGCACTTTATGCGCAAAGGCGCGGGTGCCTCTAATAATGTGTGTGCGCACTCGATCGATGATCCCTAAACCTTATACAACCCCGAAACCCTAATCCCTAATCCCTAAACCCTAAACACCCTAAACACTAAACCCTATACCCTAAACCCTAACCCTAACCCTAAACCCTAATTAAACCCTATATATAGGCCAACGCCACTTAATTGTGCATCAAGCAGGCCGGCCAGCGGTGCCTCGCGGTCCTCTAATTAAATTAAATGTGCCATGCATTAACCCTAAACCATATATATGTAACTAACCATAGCTAATCAACCCTACTTAATGAAAACACATAACCCTAAAGTATACTAGCTATAACCCGATCTAATAAAAACATGCTCTATATATAGCAGCTAGCTAGCAAACCTTAGATTAACACCAATTAATATATACATGGC